>NW_028274812.1:46760578-47063608 GCF_037043125.1 Eumetopias jubatus
CTCTTCTCTGGGCAGATAGAGGGATGATGCTGTGCTTTACTCCTTGAAACACGCCTGTGGAATACGGGCAGAGTAGAAGATTCGTGATGCCTCATCATTTAATTGTATAATATGTTTCATAAATCTTTAACAATTTTTATCTTATTTGTGGCTTAAATAACTATGAAATCTTTGTAGTGCATTTTTAACGTGTTCGATTAATCTCTAAAGAACAGGACCAGCTAAGGAATATTTTTTTTAATTTTTTTTTTTTTATGTTACCTGTCTTTAGTACTGGTCATTCTTTTAAATTTCCTTTTACAAAATCTGAATGCTTCAAACATACACAATTTCATTGCTGTTGTTTTCAAAATGATAGCATTTTGATAAAAGAAAAGGAGACCCCATTTGGTTTTCCTGATTAGAGAAGGAAAAGCAGCAGGAAAAAAATGCTGCTCTTCAAGTCAATAACAGTCAACATCAGTAAAGCAAGTAATGCTTGGGAGCAATGTTTAAAGTTGAAAGCAGAGTAAAGTAATGGCCATTAGCTTCTAGTGCCTAGTTGTGCCTTCCCAGTCAATAGCACGTACAGTAGAATATTATATTTGATAATTCAACTAAAGTATAGTCATCCATTAACCTCAGGAGAATCAGGGCTCCATGGCAAGCCCGAGACGTGCCTCACACAAGGTCTCTATTACTTTCAGCGGTCAGACACTGGAACACAGTGAATATAAATATGTCCTGAAGTACTTTCGGTGATTTTTGCAGAAAGACATTTTGAATATTCAGAGACTCTTAAGATTAAGAGTTAATTAAACATGAATTAGATTATATAGAAAAAGAGATGATAGAAACTTCATTTAGCTGCAGTTTTTTTATAGGAATGAAAAACATTCCTATGTTATTTGGTCACTAAAAACTCTGCCATAATTCTCTAACACTTCCCTTTTTGGTCAAAAGAATTAATGCAAGACCACACTGTATTCCCAAAGAGACTGAGATTTGGAAGAAAGGTGTTGTCTTTAAGGTGCCTTATTACTTTAACCTATTTATTTAAACTTCATTGAAAAATCAGTGTAATCAAACTCTAACCCTTAAATTTAATTATATAAGTCATCAGTTACCTTTCCTTTTAGTGTTTAACCTCAGCGTGCTGTGTCGTTAAAGCAATAATTTTTATTCACATGTGGAATGTGAACCTAACCATGCGTTGTACTTGCCATAAAATTGCTTTTCTTTTCATGATTTCTTTTCATTGTTTTGGTGCTGAGTAAAATGGTAAACTCAATGTTAAGTCGAATCACTCAGCACACGTCCCATTATGAAAATGGATCAGAAAGAGGAATTTAAAAAACGAGTGAATGGACCCTCAGGAGAAAAGTGGGAGAAAAGAATGGTTAGCAAGAAAAATACTCTTCCTAACTATGAAGAGATTCATTTACACTTTGATTGCTAAAATATTTTGCCAGATCATTTCGAGTATGTGTTTGAATAAACAATGCTCATTGCTGAATATATCAATGTGCTATTCTCCATACTTGGTAGAGTGTGTGTACTATTCTTTTTACAGTGTCCTCAGTTCTGCATTTTAATTTAATTTTTATTTTTTTAAGTTTATGCATGCAGATAGTTTAAAAGTCAAATAATTCTTTTTTTTTAATTTTTAAGATTTTATTTATTTGTCAGAGAGAGAGAGAGCACAAGCCGGGGGAGTGGCAGGAAGAGGGAGAAGCAGACTCCCCGCAGAACAAGAAGCCTGATGGCGGACTCGATCCCATGACTCTGGGATCATGACCTGAGCCAAAAGCAGACACTTAACCGACTGAGCCACCAGGCGTCCCAAAAGTCAAATAATTCTACTAGCTCAGGAGAATTAGAGCAAGTCCTCCCTCCCTGCAGTTCTCATACACCATAAACTCTCACTTCTTTTAGCTATTTTGGTTTTTAATTCTTTTTCTCTGGTAGTTGTCTCCATATTTCTAAGTAACAAGCTCATAATAAGTTTCTTAATTTTTCAATTTCAGAGTTATTGGATTTTTACTAGGAAAAAGGTAGTTCTATGACGATTTGCCCCTTGTAGACTCTGGTTTACTTGAGGCTTCAGTGAAACCCCCACCGTCAGCAGATTTGGGTTTCAGTTTCTCAGGTTCTCCGTCTACAGTAGTGACCCGCCACATCTCTGTCATGCTGGGGAAGGGGTCTGAGCAGCTGAGTGCACAGACTTGCAGCCAGTCCTATTCCTAGACCCACCCGAACTCCTTTCAGCGGTGTAACACCTCGGCCTGTCTGGGGTTTTCTGGCGGCAGTCCGCTTACCTCCTTGACTTCACCCCTTCAGACCTATGTTACCAGTTTCTTAAGTCCTGCTTAATCAGGCGTCCCGTGTACATGTGCTTTCCTGCTGCCCCAAGTTTGTCATTGTCTGCTCTTATTCTGTTCTCTTTGTTCTTGTGGAATTCCATGGCCTTTTATCCTGTTCTTTCTGGGGGGGGGGGAGGGGGCGGTTTGGAAGAGTGCACAGGGACAAAAATTTTCCTCCTGCCATGTTTGTATCGCTGATTTGTTTCTGTCTGTTATGAACTCATTGGATAGGCTTAATCCAATGTAGTAATATTACAAAAGTATTACAAAAGATAGTTTTCTATAAAGCAGCTCAAATCCTTCTGATCACTTCTGCCTGTAATCACTTTTAATCAATGATCTTTATTTCAACAACGTATGTATTTTTATTACCACTACTTCAGTTCTTTCTCATTTATGTAATAGCTATTTGTAGATGTGCCTGATAGTAACAATTCCACTCGCAGCATAAAGAAGTGCTCATTTGATGTTTCCAAATGTCAACAAAAATGTCCTTCCTCTAGCCCTGTGGAGTGGTTGGTGAGAGGCAACCTTCTCTCTCCATTTGCTAGCGGAACAAGGGAGCTACTGCCCGGACTGTGAAATTCCTGAGGCCACCCCCAAAATCATTTATTTAAGATTCAAGTATTTCTGTCCTCTCTTGTTTTAATAAAATCGTGAGATATCACTCAGTTCTTTACAGTGAAATTCGTCTCAGTACAATGAAATACCCTCCAACACAATCAATCTCCATGATTTCCCAGAAGGATTTGAGGAAAATTAGGAAAATCCGTACATTACAAGCATATCTTTTGGATAGCAGAAAAATTTCCCTTGGAAAGAACCTACCCATCTGGTATATTTTTTCGTCATCAATATTTGTCAAAGATTCAAAATAATGTAATACCCTCTTGGGCAAACCAGGGACTTGGTTACCCAAGAAGGGAAAACCTATATGCATGCTGTCTTTCCACTCAACCGTATAATGCAGCACTTTACCATCTCCATTAAAAGACTGACTTTGTACCCTACCATGCATTTTATAATATTTCTATCTAAATGCAGATTTCTACATTCCATGTGTACCATGTAGTCAGGTTTTCCATAAAAATACCAGCAGGAGAGTACATTGAAATTCATTTTGCATATTAAAGAAATCTCTCTCTCAGATTCCTTCTTTTATTTGTTTTATCAACTCAAGCAATAAGCAAGAAAATTAGAGTTTCAGCAATGATGGAAAAGCTATTTATGATTTTATCAGCCTTGCTGCTTTTTTTCCCCCTGCTTAGACAAGTTGCAGACTCTTAAGAGGAAGCCAGTTAAAATGTTTCACTGGAAAATGAAATAAGTCTCTCTGTATCATTTCACCCAAGTACTGTACTACTCTATTACCTGGCGACAGCTTCACTGTGAGTAACATGCCCCCTGAATGCTTTTCTTCCCAATATCTACAGCACACATAAAATATGTCCCACAGGGATATGTTCCACTCAAAAGCATTATTACAAATGCCATAATATTTTCTAACATATATCTTGCTGGCATGGCCGGGTCAGGAATGCAGTCAGAGCCTAACAGAAAATAATGTCTCCACCCTTCTTGCAAAATTTTTAACAGAGAAAGCAAATTTGGAAATGACTGTCACTGGAATTATGGCAAATTTTCAAGTAGCTTATATGCAGTTTACCTAAGCATTCCATATGCCCACAAGCGATTTTGTATGTAATGAATAAACATAATACATGGAAGAGTAAAACATACATGAAATTAAAGAAAAAAGGTTTCTAAACCTCTAAATACAAAAATGAAAGTTAAAAACACTACACTTTCCCATATTTATTTTCTACATTTATTTTCTAAAGTCCATCTTACCTTTGAAAAATATTATGTAAAAGGAAACCGAAATAGATTATCTACACATCCATGCATTCAAATACAAATGAGAGTTTATGTCTGAGGAAAAGCATTTTAGTAAACCAATAGCAGTAACTTAGAATGTTTAAACAATTTAAATGAATTTGACCTACTCCAGGTGAGTGACTATAAATGGCCTGAAAACTATTTATTATTTTATATGCATTGTTATTTTACCCTCATTTAGATGATTTATATCTCTAGCATAAAAACAAATAGTTTTCTAGTCTATTTTTTTAATTGTCCACACAGATTTTACAACTTTTAAGGCCAAACTATTTTTAAATTTATTTAATTCCTACATGCATACCTTCTTTTCTATTTAAATATAACAATTTTTAGGTTTTTCATTGTTCACTGTATCTGCAACAGTGAGAACCCATTTGGGGGAGAAACAGAGTACTGGTTTCTCCTTCTAAGTTTCAATGGGCCAATTTCATATCATGATGAAATATATAGATAATCACGATATGTTCACACATTTAGAAACTAATACTTTGAATACATTTTGAGTAGAGCACATAGCCCACACTTCACTTTTATTTGTTAATTTTTTAGAAACTGAAATAAAGCTGAGAATACTTTAGATATTTCTGATTTTTTAACAGCATTATGGTGGTGATTTAAATTCAGTCAAGATGGACACAGCTGGAGGAATGGAAGGCCTGATCCAAACTGCTAGATGACTACATTATGGTCCAGGTCCAGGGGCATACTGAGTTGTCAATGATCTGAAGAATGGCATGAGTCAGTATTTGACTCTGCAGATATTCTCTTCTTAGTGGTAGAATGAGTCTTCCAATGACTGTGTATATCAGCTCTAATTATGATATCATGTGTACTTTTCACCACATCACCTATAAAAACTGCTTACCTACCTTTGCTCAAATCTTTATTTCCTCCTCAGCAGAAGTCCAATAACTAAAGCACATTTGGTCTGCCTCTTTAATCATTGCATCCTAATATTTTATTCTATTCAGCCGGGAAAAAACAAAGTAAAAAATGCTCTAGGTGGCCTTCTGTGGGAAAACAAGAACAGGCACTGTTATGAAGGGGAGAATCGTGTATGTCATAGACTTTTGAAAGGATTTAGCATGGAGCTCAGTAGAAAGGGAATGATTTTCACAGCTTTTAGAGGAAGAAGTTGGGAATACTAAATCGAAAAAGATCTTACTGCAAGGCCAAAAAGACAACTATTTTTGGCAGCTTTAAAATGAAATGAAACACCTCACTTCCAGGAGAAGGTTGCACATTGTCCCTGGTGAGACAAAGAATTAAATACTTGTCACAGGTGATCTATGGCTGACATTCTGAACGATATGGCAGAGTAAGGTTGCAGACCTCTCTGGTAGTTGTTTCCTCCCAGTTGAGCAATGAAAAGCCAAGGACAAAGCTTCAGCTCGGTGGTTCTTTTCCCCTTCAAACCATCCTTTCTAATTTATCCGCAGGAATAACATTTGAAAGGAAAAATGTTTAACCAAGTTACTCAAAATGGTATAATGGTGTCCACAGTTTACAGTCAAAATATTCCTTTGCTTAAATTCCCATACGGTGTTACTATTAACCCAAGTATTAGGTATTGTGACTCCTACTATTTAGTCCCTGAGAGAAAACATTCATTAGCAGAGTGTAATACAAAGTAAACAGAATTTTACTGCATACCCCTAGCTGATCTCCTACCCGCTTTCGATGGATATAATCTAATTTGGAGCAGGCGTTGGCCCTGCATTAAATAGCAACTATCTGAGTTTATACAAACAACGAAAGGATAGTCTGTTCAAGTGTTGTCCTCCCATTTTTACCCTTTCATTTCACATTTTTTGATCCCTCAATGATGAATGAAGATGTTTAGAAACTCAAATTCATGAGCTAGGATTTGCTTTACTGAAGAGTTAGAAATGTCTGAGTGCTAAATTGCATAATTATTTCTTTATTCTCTCAGTACACAGAACTACTTACGCCAGGTAGATTCTTAGGTCATATTTCTACAAAGGTATTTCTTCAAAGTTTTCATAGATCAATGCACGGTTTTATCTTGATACCGAGTTAATGAATCTGGAGGAACAAATTGTTCATATATCTCTTAGGCCATTCCTCTAGAATATCCGGTGAGCCAGGCTAAAGCAATTTAATTTCTCATCACATTATTGACCATGTTGTAATATGAGTCTAGACTTAGTGGGTGGAAACTTTATTTAACTATGGACATACCAACTGCAGCTTGACCCTCAGCTTGTGCATGGCAAGAAACTGTATGACAAATGGCATTAAAATACTCTGAGGATATATATCTATATGCATGGATAAGTGTGTCTATATGTGAATGGTCTATACATATGCATCATATGCAAATGTGCACACTTATAGTGTTACAAATGAACTTTGATCCCCTCAACATTTCACTGTGAATGCTGTTTTCAAATCTTTAAAGTAAGGCCTTTGAACCCTCTATGATTTCTATAACCCTATCCAATTCGTGATCCAGGGAAAGCAATGATAAATGAAATGGAAATGTATTAGATCATAGTTTCTACACATAAGCATGTGGGTTTTATTTTTAGTTCAGTTAAGAATTTAGAATTAACCCCTTTATCTTATGAAAGAAAATGTGACTGTGCATGTGCAATGAATTCACATAGTAACCCAATCCCTACTGAGATTATTTCCCAGTGATATCCTCCATAACTTTTCTCAAAACCAATTCATTGCCTCTGGCCCCCTTTTCTTCAGCTCATCTTGAGTCACTTGAAGTTAGTGTGTTTGTTTCCAAGTCGCTGAACAAATGTAATTTCTCAGTGAGGTCTACTCCCAACACCCTATCTAAAATTTTAACCCAGCTGACTTACCATTTTTGATCCCTCTTATCTTGCTCCAATACTTTTTCTATAATACTATCATCTTTTAGAATAGCCTACAATTGGGGCGCCTGGGTGGCTCAGTCAGTTAAGCATCTGACTTCAGCTCAGGTCATGATTTTGGGGTCCTGGGATGGAGCCTTGTGTCCGGTTCCACACTAAGCGGGGAGTCTGCTTCTCCTTTTTCATCTCCCTCTGTCCTTCCCTCTGCTCGTGCTCTCTCTCTTTCAAATAAATATACAAAATCTTAAAAAAAAAAGAATAGCGTATGATTTGTATGTATTATGTTTACTGTTTGTGTCTGTTTCCCACATTAAAATGAAAACTCCACAAGGCCGGTTTTGTTCCTTGGGTTTATTATCTAGTGGGACCACGTCTGGCACAAAGCACATGCTCAAGAAATATTTGATGAATGAATTTCTTCTTGTACCTCTGAATACAAGATCTCAGAAATGCTTTTTGCCAAACTATCTGGATAAGTGAAGCTTTGGTGTTGTAATGAGCAACTCCCACATCTTGGTAAGTAAAACAGCAAAGATCTATTTTTCACTCATGCTACCTGTCAGTCATGGATCAAGGGGACTTTGATTTATGTTTTCATCATCAGGTACCCAGGCTGAGGGAGACTCCATCTCAGTGCTTCCATTGTTGTCAAGGCATGAAAAGCAAACATGAAAAATGACGTGCTAACTCTAACAGTTGGAACTGACATCTGGCTTTTTTATTCATATGTCATTGGCCAAGGCAAATTGCATGATCACACTAACTTCACATAGCCAAGGAAGTCCCAACCTCCCATGTGCCCAGATTGAAAACTGGAAAACGAAGTGGAAGAATATAAGTATAGTCCGGCTACAATTGAATTATCTTCATGAAAATTTCACAATTTTATGTATGACAGGCATAACTCTGCAACCTCATTGAACAGAAATCCTTACTGCAAGTGTTCTGGGCCAAGATCAGATGGAAAGCACTCAATAAAAGGGAGACATGCAACTCCAGGAGTTGGTCTTGCCTGGTTCCTTCTCGGTGTCTTGGAGCGCTAAGACTTTTTTCTTCTATAAAGAGCTGATCTCTAAGGTAAATCAGTAGCAATAACCTGGCCTCAATGTTTTTTCCCTCCTTCTTTTCCCTCTACATCTCCTGCTTCTCTTCCTTTTTTTTTTTAACTTCTTCCACTTTTTCATATGTTAGTCTTCATTTTTTCTCTTCTGTTGAAGATGGGAGAAGCTTAATTTTTAAAATATTCTGTAAATAAAAAAAACAGAAGTTAAGAGAACAACATCAGAGTTCAGAAAAGAAAAAAAAAACAAACAATTACCTGAAACCTCAGCTTAGTTTTAACCATTATGTATGTAGGTTTATCATTTCTCTCTGTCTTTCTCTGCCACACACATAGCAGCAGACACACACACATTTATCCACATACATGGAAACATACCATACACATTTATTTATTCAGATGTCACCACACTATATAACTTGATTTTTTTGGATTTCTTCTCCTACAAATGCATGGTGGACATCTTTCTTTACCAATAAATTTAGATCTACATAAACATTTTAATGTTTGCATTATGATAATCTGAATGAATTCATATTCAATCCACAGTCTTTTTTTATTGTATTATAATGTATATAATGAAAGTTGCCATTCTAACTCTCTTAAGGATTTTATTTATTTATTTGACAGAGAGAGAGAGAACGCGAGTGAACATGTGCACAGGCAGGGGGAGGGTGAGAGGGAGAAGCAGGTTCCCAGCTGAACACGGAGCCTGATGTCGTGCTCAATCCTGGGACCCTGGGATCATGACCGGAGCTGAAGGAAGATGCCACCGAGGAGCCTCTAACTCTTTTGAAATATACTCTTCAGTGGCATTAATTATAGTCACAATGTTGTGCAACCATCACCACTATTTCTAGAACTTCTTCATCACTGCAAACAGAAACCCTGTACCCCTTATACAATAACCTCATTCTTCCCTACCCCGGCCTCTGGTAATCTCTAATCTTTCAGATGCTGTGAATTCTAGATAATGCATCTAAGTGGAATCATACAATATTTGTTCTTTTGTGTCTGTCTTATTTCATTTAGCATAACATTTTCAAGGTTCATCCATGTTGTAGCATGTATCAAAGCTTCATTTCTTTTTATGGCTGAATAGCATTCAATTGTGTACATATATATATATATACACAATTAATATATATATATATAAACATTCAATTGTGTATGTGTATATATATATATATACATATATATATATATATACACACACCATGTTTTGTTTATCCAGTCATCTGTTGATGGTCCTTGGGGATGCTTCCACCTTTCAGCTACTGTGGATAATGTTGCTATGAACATCGACATGCAAGTATCTGTTTGAGTCCTTGTTTTCAATTCTTTTGGGTATATAACTAGGAATGGCATTGTTGGATCACATGCTAATTCTATGTTTAACTTCTAGATAAATAAACTGTTTTCATGATTCTGCACTGTTTTACGCTCCCACCAGCAATGCCCAAGTGTTCCAGTTTCTCCACATCCTCTTCAACACATATTTTCCTTTTTTTTTTTTTTTAATTATAGCTTTCTGAGTGGGTGTGAAATAGTATTTTGTTATGGTTTTGATTTGCATTTCCCTAATGATTAAAGATGTTGAGCATCTTTTCATGTACTTGTTAGCCATTTGTATTTCTTTGGAGAAATGTTTATTCAAGTTCTTTGCTCATTTTCGAATTGGGTTCTTGTCCTTTTGTTGTTCAGTTCTAAGAGCTGCTTCTAAGCTCCTTCTAAGAGCTCCTATTCCAGATATTAAACCTTTATCACATATGTGATTTACAAATATTTTCTCCCCATCTGTGGAATGCATTTTCACTCTCTTCAGTGTCCTTTGATGCACAATTTTTTTCCTACTGCCTACTGAAGATGTTTAGACAGTGTCCATTTTTTTTGGTATTATTAACAATCTTTCAATAAGCATTCATGTCCTTGCATCTAAGCATGCTTTTCTGAATTATACCTTACAGAAGTAAAATTGATGGATAAGGCCTACACACTTTTAAAACTTTTGATAAATATTAACCCATTACCTCTATTCAAGTTGTTCACCAGTACCATATAGAAATACTTAACTTTTCCCACATTGTCACATTATTTTTCTTTTTTTTAAAAGATTTTATTTATTTATTTGAGAGAGAGAGAATGAGAGATAGCACAAGAGGGAAGAGGGTCAGAGGGAGAAGCAGACTCCCCGCTGAGCAGGGAGCCTGACCTGGGACTCGATCCCGGGACTCCAGGATCATGACCTGAGCCGAAGGCAGTCGCTCAACCAACTGAGCCACCCAGGCGCCCAATCACATTATTTTTCTTTTTCATCCTTTCCCATACTAAAATAGCTTTTTAATGACTTCACATTTTTGGAGGGTAAATTACAATGTGTGTGTGTAGGGGGAAATTTTGGAAACAAATTTTTAAAATAAAGTGATATTTAAGTATAGTAGTTAAGCTTGTTAGCAAAGGAAATCCAGGAAAATATTTGAATCATAAATTTTAAATAAATATTTGATACATTAAACTAATAATCATTTATAAAGTTAATCATTTTGTAATTCATCCACTGTTCACATACGAATTTTTACCTCCTCGCTTGCACAAATGAAGGTGTAGCTAATAAGTAATTCCTGGGTGTAAGAGAAAGGCATTACCATATGAAAAATATTCACTAAATACTACTCATATGTTAATAAATAGGCCTATGTTACAATTTGTGTTTCTCACACATTCTAAATTTCCTGTGGAAATTACTATAGCAAATAATTAACACCTAAAGATATAATCATTGTAATAAGATAAATATGTCATTTAAAACCCAATAACTGCCTGAAGAAAATATTTATAAGAGCAGAAGTGACGGAAAATATTCAGAGGTAAACTCAATGTTTCTTGCATATAAAATATGTGATTTATTTAATTTATACAAACACAATAGTTTATATTTATAAACACAGGAAATAAGTAGATGTAACCATTGTATCACATATGTTAATCTGAGATTAAGAAATACCGTAGTCTGGGCATCTGAGTGGCTCAGTTGGTTAGGCGACTGCCTTCGGCTCAGGTCATGATCCTGGAGTCCCAGGATCGAGTCCTGCATCGGGCTCCCTGCTCAGCGGGGAGTCTGCTTCTCCCTCTGACCCTCTTCCCTCTCGTGCTCTCTGTCTCTCATTCTCTCTTTCTCAAATAAATCAATAAAATCTTTAAAAAGAAAAAAAAGAAATACCATAGTCAGTGTGACTTGGAGAAGAAAATCATGAAGCTTTTTTCTCAGACGGTTGCTTTAGGCTGTACTATCTGTGTGACCTTGCACAAGTTACACACATTTTCTAGATCTCATTATCTTCATGCACCCATAAAGATGATATCAGCGTCATTTGGTAATTGTAGCAATTAAGTGAGATAATATATGTATTTATCACAGGGCCTAGCAAATAATATATGGTCAGTATATATTAATCTGCCTTCATATAAATATATATCATCCATAATACATGGAAATGAAAGCTCAAGTCTTACCCATATGCTGCTCTTCCACAGAAATATGTGGGGGAAATTGTTCTCTAGTTTGAGGTCTTTTACTCTTTGATTTTATGTGGTTATTCTGTTTTGTTAAAATGCTTAACTGCAGCCTGTGGTGTTATTTAAACAATGAAAGATTTGTCTCTGAAATTAGGAACGTCTTTATCCCTAATTCTAAGCACTGCATTAATTATCAGCGGTGTACAGAATGGTTACAATACATAGGGAGACAATGACAGCAATTACTGTCTAGCAACTAACAGGTTCTCGCAGAAAGGGAATTCCAGATGTCCCTCCTGTTGAGATGCTTTCATTCAACACTGTAGACTGCCTGTACTAATTAATGTGTGTGTGTGGGGGGGGAGGTGTTTGCATAGATTATGGAATAAACATTATTTGCTTTTAGAAAAGATAATTGCAAAAAAAAATCTTTGATTCTATTTAGAGCCAAAGGTTTATGTGATAAATAAACCGAACCTCTTAAATGTTGCATACAACCATTGTCCCTTCTCTATAAGTCCCAGATTTCTAGGCATGTGAACACAGACATGGTACATGATAGGCATTTAATAAATGTCTTTCAAAAAGACATGAATAGATAAACATGGTAAAAATAGTAAGAAGAGAAATGATTGTGGTTTTCATCATTCTGTGAGCTTGCTGATGTGGTCCATGAATCAGTCTTCTGTTCACAAGATAAATGCAAAGCATGCACATTTTTTCCCAAGAAACCCTGATCTATTAATTAAAAATAAAAAAGCAAGAGCCATTGCTGTATGAGGATGCCACCACCTCATGCAGAATATATACTTTCTTGACTTTGCTTATTATTGGCCAGTCCCACTGTTCTTTGTATTAACCCTGACCCCACTGATTTGCTGAGTCCGATCATCCATCACTGCCAGCCTACCACTTTAAAAAGTCATGATGAAATGTGAAACCAAATGGAAATATTGATAACTTGATTGCTCTTATTTCATATTTTTCATATTTGCTGATAGAATGGGCAATCCATTGAAAATTACAAGGTTTTAAATGGGAAATTTAATCCTCATTTGTCATTACTACCCCAAGGGTACTCTATTGATTATTACACTTTTCATTTCCTCTTCTGAGTCTATTTACTTCTTCCCTTCAATTTCCTCTGAGAGCCATGCTCACTAGGGCTAAGAAGTAGGAATCTTGAGGGGTAAAGAATGGCTGTTTGCAGAGCTATCTCGCTTGGCCCCATTTCCTAAGAAAGAGGAAAAAGTCTAAAAGCAGCATCTATGATCTTGAGGGAAAGGAAGTGCCTGCTCAGAGATGCTTAATGCTCTCCAAGCTTATTTTTAAAAAGCAGCATTTGGGCCTCCAACCAGCTCAGCTCTGGGGCTTGCTTCTTGCTGTTTTCTTGTTAAAAAGCTTTGTCAAAGCTCTTAGGCCCTGGGGTGATAACTGCTACAGAAAAATACTAGTGATGGAAAGATATATTTTCAATAACCCCTGACTTTTATTAGTTCAGCCACTGCCAGAATAAAGGGTAAGTGGGCCCTTGATATTTTAAATGTTCCATGTCCCCCTCCATATACTTCCCAGGTCAGCATTCTTTACTGATGAAAATTCTGGTCTGGATCTTGGTTTGCTGTCATGGGGAGAACTGTCTGCAATATTATCTACCTCTGAGCTTTGGTTGTTATCCCCCAAAGCTTAAGATCAATAATGGTAGCATGAGCTTTGCAGAGGTTTCCTTATTTTCATTATATCTGAAAACGAGGCATCAGATTAATAAATCTCCAGGAGTGTTCTTGGAGGGTGGAGGTTTCCTGAAGCAGGGGAGAATAGCACAATCTTCTGTGCTAAAAATTTAAATGTAATCAAGAAGATTTTAAAAATGCCACATATAACTTCTTGGAAGAGCTCTGTAGCTTCAGGTCACTGTTATGGATAAATTTTTTAAAATTCTGTTATCCATAAAACCTTTACTAGTCCACAATTTTTGAGTATCTCTTTCTACATTAACTGGTGCTAGCATGAAATGCATTACATGACAGGAAGCATTTAACATGAAGATATATGAAGCTAATGCTATTTTTTTTAACATAACTTCACACTTGCTCAATTAATCCAATGTAATTGTTCATGCATCCTAGGATAGCAGATCCATACTAATCTAAACACTACACTGAGAAAGTTTTTACTTATGCATTAGACAATAAATTAAAAGTTGACTTTCTAATGTATAGATGAGCTAGATTTATTGCCGTCTGATTTTCAAAGCAGATTTCTCAGGCTTTCAATCAAATGACCAGTTGATAGAGTGAAAAGACCACTAATATGAAAGCTAGGACAAGTGGGTTCTAGCAATGACACTGGTTGTGGGGCTAGTCAGTTCATGTTTCTAGACCTCCGGAAGCCCATCTATAAATGAAGGAGCTAGATTAGGTGGCCTCTGAGGGCCCTTTAAATTAGAAAATTCTGTTTTTATTGAGTGGTACTATTCATAATTTTTGCAAAACTGTTGAAGCCAGTTTGAGATGAAATTAGTTGAACACTTTATAAAAAGGAAGCATATTTCATTTATATGGATTCCCAGATATGTTCTGTTGTTTGGGCACTGATATTACATCACTAGTTCATTGTAATATAATTTTAAATATTATCTTATTTGATCCCCTTCTTAAATTTGTGATGCAGTGGATTAAATTTAGAAATAAATCAATACTGCTTTTATTTTTTATAGCATCTTATATATTTTATAAAGGGCTTTCTTATATTTTATCTGGTATGATGTGCAAAATGAATCCCATGGAATATAGAGAATGGGAATTATGGTTACCATGTTAGAAGTTTGCAATAAATGAGGTTAAGTTATTTCTTCAAGTTCATATTAAAGAACACAAACTTTTATAAAGAGTAAAGCTTATATGGAATCAATCCTCACAGTATAAACATGGCAATTTTTAAAAGAAACACATGTAAGGACACAAACTGAAAATAGAAAATTACAAAATTGTAAGAACTTAATTTTCAGTATTCAGAAATTCAGTTGAAAAGAAACCAAAATATACTTCATTTAAAATAAATTTTAAAATGATGCTCAGTAACCTGTTAGAGGTACTAACTTGGAAATATCTTTAGATATCTCCCTTCTTATCCAAATATTGCCATTTGTTACTACTTAAGACTCATAGCACATTTTAGGAATTTCAGCTCGTGTTTTAAATGTCAAGGTCAAGACTTCTTTGAAATCTCTTTCCATTTAATCAGCTTGTGCATTCTTCATATCCTCTGGTGAAAGAATTCATGAAGTTTGAAAGAATTGATGAAATAAGTCTGATTTGGGGAAGAATTTGGAAGAAAGGTGGTGACAGACTTCTGGATAAAAGTAGTTATTTCAATAAGCACCATCATTAGATTAAAATGAAAACGAATACTACTTAGATTAGATTTGAATCTATTGAAAAAGGCTTTGAAATTCCAGAATCATTAAGCATGCTTTGAAAAGGCTGTCTTATCTAAATAAATATTGAGATGCCAGTTATGCTGTGTTTAAACAAATCAACTGAACCTGCCCGTTGGTGGAACCAATGGTGGAATACCACATTAAAGTTGACTTTACATTTCTATAAGATTTAACACACACACACACACACACACACACACACACACTTTTTTTTTGCTTGTTTTAGATCCAGAGTCCATGTAACTATAAGATAATATATGATGCTTGAAATTCATATAATTAAAACGTAGTTTAATTAAGTAGTATATTTGGCATGGTCATTGATTTAAAAATATGAAGAAAGGATGGTAATTATTCAATCTATACAGTGGACCCCCCATTTAGCCCATCTTTTATATACTTTTCCAGGTTGGTAATTCATAAACAACCCTATCCCATTATTTTCTGTGCTACTAACAGAAAAGTTTTGGTGTGAGGACCAAAGGTATGTTACACTTTTTGAAAAACATGTTCTGCATTGTTTAGAATAAAACAATAAATATTCCCTCTACATCACATAGGAGGAGGACAATCTTATTTATTTCTTTATTATGGTTTGTTTACTTGAACCACTAAAAAGAAAATATGGGTAAATATATATTCCTTGAATGATAATAGAAAATACTGCTAGTTTACAAATTCATCTTTCCTTTAAAAATTATTCTTTTGACACTTCATTTGTATGATTGCTTGAACTTAGGAGATAGATACATTGTGGTAGTCTTGTTCATTCCAGGAAAATCTTTGTAAATTTGCAAAAATGTTTTTGCTGAGAGAGGTCTAATGCTCTCTTCTCATTGTATAGATGAAGACTCAGAGGCTCTTTAGGATAGGGAAGTCTCCTAAGATACAATTACAGGCTTAAAATAGCATCCAATTATTCTAACATCTGTCAGAGGATTTTGTCCTTTCCACCATCCTCACGGAAAATATATTTAAAATGTAACTGAATTCACAAAAATTCAATTTATAGGGAAACATAATTAAAACTACAATGAAACATCAGTTTAAATGTGCCAACCTGATGAAATTTTTTACATCCCGCAAAATAAGATATGGGTAATATAGAGAAACCAGAGTATTTTTATTTGCTCTTCTCCTAATACAGAATACACCCCTGATAGCAGCAGATACATTTGTGAGCCAGTGTATAGAAAACTATTTTGTATTGTCTGATAAAGAGGAAAATGTATATAATGTGAAACCTAACAAGACACTTCTGCGAATATTTGTGAATGTTCAGACCAGTGAAAAACTAAAAACAACAGAATATATAAGGATTGTGGTACATTCAAACAATGCAATACTACATAGCAGTAAAAACAAACAAACTATGAAAGTATGGACATCATTTAGGATGAATGTGAAGAAATATAGTATTGAACAAAAAAGCAAATGAAAGGAAAGCACATAGAGTACAATTTCATTTTTATAAGTTCCAGAAACTACTTTTAAAACAGTAAACCTAAGGGTTCGAGTATTGGACCAGTAATGAGAAGGAAAACATAATTAATACAATATTATCAGTTACCTTCAAGGGTAGCAGATTAAGGAATTAGATTGAGGAGGGAGTTCACGAATAACCCTGATAATATTCCATCCTGATGCCTGATGGTGGGTACATGTGAAATTTTATTGCTCTTCTTTCTTTCTTTCATATATATTAAAATGTATCTATTTACTATTATATGCAAAAAAAGTCTCAAAATTCAACTAATATAAAATTTTCCAAAAAAAACAAAAAACAAAAAACCCACCCTTATTTCAAATAAAAAGCTGTCCAGGAAAAGATCTTTGGCAACTTTAAGATGATCAACAACCAAACACTTACTACATTTAGTCATTCAACATCTCTGACTCCATAATTCAGAAAACAGAGTAAGGTTGACAGGGATTGATGGAAAGGGGGTTTGAAACAGTCTACTTGAAAATGAACTAAAAAAAGTTAGGTTGCATCCAAACTATGACAACTACCATTGCTGGACTCACTGTTACTCAAAGTAGTGAAATGACACAAAAAGCTGTTTCAAGGAGACTGAGTGGATATAGTATGAATGATTATTTGAATTTGGGAACAATTAGAGGTTACAAGACCAGTTTGCAGCAGCAGTTATAGGATGAGCAAAGTAAATAAGGACCTTTGTGAGGGTAGAGGCACAGTGGACATGGAATGCAAAAAAAAAAAAAGAAAAAAGAAATTCAAAAATAAAAAACAAAAACTATACCAATACTGTAAAGCAGAAAAGAATTTGGTTTTATTTCTTATTTAAAAAATATTTATTTATTATTTATTGTCGAGAGAGAGAGGGAAAGAGATGAGCAGAGAGGAGCAGAGGGAGAGGGAGAATCTCAAGCAGATTCCCTACTAAGGGAGACTGACATGGGGCACGATCCCACGACCCTGAGTTCATGACCTGAACTCTAGCCAAGAGTTGGCCACTTAACCAACTGAACCACCAAGGTGCCTCAAGAATTTGGTTTTAAAAATAGACAGGAGCACTCAAGATAAAAAAAAGTTCAATTCTGACTTCAGATAGTAAATGCAGGTTAACACAGGGTATGGTGATATAAGCAACAAAAAAATATGAAGCCAGAAAGTTTGTATCATTTCAAACTTTGAATAAGAAGAAAGTAAACTTAAAAAAAATTTTAGGAACATAGCAATTTAAAATTTCTGGTTAGTAAGTGATGATACTCATTAGTCAACTGAGTATGTCTCAGATAACTGGGAATGGTGATACCTCTGTTGTTTCAGACTAATGAGTACATAAGCACAATTTTAAAAACTTGATGAGACAAATGGATACACAGCTCTGTGTCTGATGACATTAAGGAGAAAATGATCTGTACATATGGCCCTATAAAAACAGAATAGTGGTGGTAAATAAGCCGAGACTCCATGACTATGTTGTAATACGTGGTCACTCCCATGTGTTTTCCACACTGTCATTCGGTTACATTTCATTCTTCTTTAAGAGTTAGTTCACACTGATCTGCAAAAAAAGAAAACATCCTTTGGTCAAATGTTAGACTTTATAAATATGAAATTTATTTGCAGCATATGAGATAATCATATCAGCAAGTACAGAGAAATATGCTTTTCTGAAAGAACTTATGTACACGAAGCACTTATAATAATGCTCTTTCCTTCATTGTTCTACATCACCAACACCAAACTGAACAAAGTAAATATCACTTTGCAAATATTCATGGATATATCTTCTAACTGATTTGAAAGGTAAGGTCAGTGATCATTGTCTGTTTAAATAATAATGTTTGGATTGTGAAAATGCAAATCTTATAAGTTGATGACAGAACTTTATCATTTAATGACTTAGTGGCCAGTCACAGACCTTTCTCTAATAGGTTAAAAGAAAAAGGTAAAAAACACAATAAAACAATGGAAATCACTACATGATAGGCCCATTTGAGTTACATGGTTTTTTTACACCTCTATGTGAATTAATTGAGTAAGCTAAATAAGTATACAGATAAATAATAAATAAATAAATAAATTCCAGATATAGTATTAGATACTGGGACTGTAATACTGAGCAAAACAAAAACTTAAATACACATACATATAAATAACAAGATATATTGTAAGAAAACTAATAGATAAAATTGACTGATTTCTTAAAAGACACAATGTATCAAAAGTCATTCAGGGAAAAATAGATAATCTGAATAGGCCTATGTTTATTGAAGCAATTTCATTAATAATTAATGCCCTTCCAAAAAGAAAGCATCAGGACCAGATGGTTTAACTGGTGTATTCTCTCAACTTTTTAAGGAAGAAATGATACTAATTCCACAAAAACTTTTCCAGAAAATAACAGAGGGAACACTTCCTAAACCATTCCAAGAGGCCAGCATATCTTAATACCAAACGGAAATAAAGACATCACAAGAAAAGATAACTACAGACCAATATCTCTCATGAATATAAACAAAAATGAGAAATCTTTGGGATTGTGATAGCACTTATTTTAGATCATTTCTCTGATAGATAATTTGGATAATTTAATTTCCTATCCTAGAGCCATAACATGCAGTTTCCAAGTATCTAATTCAATTTGAAATATCAAGATAAACTTTGATTAGAGAAATCAGCCTGTTGAGAGCAAATCAAAGGCATAGGTATATGTGATATCTCTTTTGCAGTTGAATAGCATATTTATCCCCTAGCACAACTAACCAATCCCCATACATGCATTATTGTCTTTCCATATTTTTCAGTAATCTCTTCATGCTTCTTCACCAATCTGGAATATTTAATTCTTGCACCCTTTCACTCTGTTTCTTTGAATTTATATCCCTCCAAGACCTTCTTAACAGACTTCCTAATTTATCATAATCTATAATAATGAGAATTTTGTCTTCTTTCTCTTCACCTTAAGTTGATAAAATAGATCAAGAAAATAAGGGAACTAAAGACCCCTAAAACAGATTTGAGAACTTGTGTTCTGAATCCATGTGCTAAGACACCAGAATGTAATCAATGAAAGTCTCATTTATGTTCAACATGATTTTGTGAAAACTATAGTATTCTCCTAATGGTTAAAGGGAAAAATCAGATTTCCATATACAGAAGCAAAGTTAATGGAAAATAAAATGGAAACAGAAAATATGTCTCTGAAACATACATAAAATGAAAGAAAAATGAAAAAGAACAAGATGTGACATTAGTGTCTAAATTGAAGTCTCTTCCCTTTGATGATTGAGGATAGAGTTGAAACTTCAAAGGGGTTTCAGCTAGAACAGCAATTACTTGACTACTCCAAGAAATCTGAGGAACAAAACCAATACTATAGAGGAGGAACAAATACAGCTTGATTGAAACAGAATTGATAATTATTTTAACTGTTTGCAAGACATCACACTCCGTACAGACTTTTAAAAATTATTATTGGATTATAGTTGACATACAATGTTATTTTAGTTTCTGGCATACAACATAGCAATTCAACAATTCTATGCATTACTTAATGCTCACCACAATACACAGGTAGTCACCACATGTCATTACAATAGCATTGACTCTATTCCCCCTATGCTGTACTTTTCATCTTTGTGACTTATTTATTTTATAACTGGAAGTCTGTACCTCTTAATCCCCTTTACCTGTTTCACCCATCTCCTCACCCCTCTCCCCTCTGGCAACCACCAGTTTTCTGTATTTATGAGTTTGTTTCTCTTTTCCTGTTGGTTTGTTCATATAAAATAGAATGATATCTTGCCATTTGCAACAGACTTTACATGGAAGAATAAGCTGAGTATAGAAGAAAGAAAATCTGAAAATTTCTCATGAAAACTCTGGAAACATAGGTTTTAATGAAACAAAATGAATTTTCCAGCTGATGAATCCCTGAAGCTTCTAATTTATCTATTCACTTAATAATTGATACAAACTTTTTTTTTTTTTAAGTAGGCACCACGCTGAGCATAGAGCCCAACATGGGGCTTGAACTCATGATCCTGAGATCAAGACCTGAGCTGAGATGAAGAGTCAGAGGCTTAATCGACTGAGCCACCCAGGGTGCCCCAATACAAGGTGTTTTATAATTAAAATGTTTATTGTTTTTTTTTGTAGTCCAGATTATCTCATTAGCTTGCAAGGACCCTGACAACTGAACGCACAACTTTTTGCACATTCTAGCTTAAAACAACATTTTTACACATTTTCATACATTTTATTATTTTCTGCATATATTTTCCCTTTAAATTAAAAATTTTCAAACTTTTTGTAAATAAAATTCTCATAAATTTAAATAATATAAATATATATTTAAATTTAAATGATATTAAGAACAATTAATGATTATTCAATATGAAGCAGAGGGTTGAGATACCGTTTAGAACCTTGTACTGAAGTTATCTATGCTAAGTTTAATGGCATCTAGCTTGAGCTATAGCTCAGATATCCTACCAGATCATGCTTATTTTTACTGTTCATTATACAAATTGAAACAGATAGCATGCAATTAATTACTGGTTGATGGGAATGACAACAAGTGTTTCATACGTCTGACAGATACTTCTAAATATTCAGATTGTCTGTGAACTGAGAAACCAAGAAGAGATTTCACACTGAAAACCACTGGAAGCTAAATGGATAAGAATATCATGGACAAACAAGTGCAAGTTTTCATGTTTGCCTTAGGTGAGAGAAGTGAGACCCTGATCCACTCCGCTGTGGAAAGTTTTTATTGTTCTAGTCTATCACTTTTATGTGGCATTGAATATTCTCAAGAATATTCATTAATTAAGTTCTCTGATGGTTGAAAATTTCATCAAGGTTAGGAGAGAAAAATCAATATCTCAGCAATTTGCGCTGTACTGTTCTCTTAATCTCAATTTTAAAAAATCACAATTTTCTTTCATACTATTTGAGATAAAGACAATCACTTAGAAAACTAACTTGAAATTTTATAAATTATCTTTCTTGACATTATTGAGATCATAAGTCAATGTTTTAAAATCTGTTCCTTATTTTGAAAGTTCATGAAAATATCTTTCCCTTGATGGCTTGTGTTCCACACTCAGAGGAAGTAAAACCAGTATTTTCTACTATTTCTTTACATAACACATGGCGATGATGTATTCTTGGTGACCACAATTTCATTATATTCCTAATTTTCACTGCTTTATTCCACACTTAATCAGAAAATCAGAAGTTATATTGTTGACCTGTTATTATTTTGTGTGAATATTCCATGTTAGGATTGCAATTTTTTAAATACACTTATGAGTTCCATTCCTTACTGCACTCAACTATGTTAATCTCAACATTCTTTTTTCAGTTTACATTATAAGTGGAAAAAATTATTGAAAATACTTTTTCTCCTGTAGAATAGCTTTTCAGTAATAAACAGAAACAATGTTGTCATATATATATGTGTGTATATATGTATATATATGTATACTGAATCAATTCCAAGAAATGATTCTGTCTGTTAGCAATCCTGAGAAGCAAACAACGTTCTAGCTTATACATGGAAGAATGGTGATTATTTTTCCCATTGTATGATGTGGATTCTGTTGTGCTATTTCACAGAAGACTTTTGCCAAGAGCTTTTTCCATTTTTTGAATATATGTCATTAGCATTATATCTAGTTTTATGAACATCTTATATATTTGCTACAGAAAGTGAAACTTTTAAAATTCTATCTTTACTGATGAAGGACTAGGGGAATGTATTACTAGGAAAATGCAATCCAGTTTTCAGAAATTAATCTTCTCATTTCCAATTTGCAATTTTGTTTTTGACTGTTGAAAAATAATCACCTTTTCAGATTTATTTGACCTAACATCAGTTGAATCATATTGTGTAATAAGTCTGGAGTCTTTTTGACTATTTATGTCTATAACATTACTCTGAGTTTAAACATGTACATTACTTCACTGAAATAACTTTAAGGCCTTTGAGTCATTTGGTGAAATTTGGATGTAAAACAGTACAATAGAAACACTACCAACAACAATAAATAACACATAAGTGATATGAAATTGCTGGGTGGGCAAACTGCACCCTGTTAACTGATCTTGCACAATTTGTGAAAAAATCTAATCATATATATCGGTCATTACAGTAGAGTGGGGGTTTCTGTGAAAATACAGTAGTCTTCATTATCTGTATTTTCTGCCATTTCAGTTATTCGTTTTAACTGCATTCCGGAAACAGATGATTCTTTTCTGACATGTATTCAGAATGTCCACAGTGTCATAAGGCTATGTCACAATTTCTTTTTTTTTTTTTAAATTTTATTTATTTGACAGAGAGAAAGAGAGAGAGAGATCACAAGTAGGCAGACAGGCAGGCAGAGGGAGAGGGAGAAGCAGGCTCCCTGCTGAGCACGGAGCCCGATGTGGGGCTTGATCCCAGGATGCTGGGATCATGACCTGAGCCGAAGGCAGCTGCTTAACTGACTGAGCCACCCAGGAGCCCCTATGTCACAATTTCTACTCAGTTACCTCACCTCATCTCATCACATGGGCTTTTTCCCATCTTACATCATCACAGGAAAAAGGGGAGTGCAGTACAATAAGACATTTTAAAAGAGAGACCACATTCACATAACTTTTATTGTAGTATGTTGTTACAGTTTTTCTGTTTTATTATTACTGTTGATCTCTTACTGTGCCTAATTTATAAATTAAACTTTATCATAGGTATGTATGTATAGGAAAAAACATACATATGTATAAGGTTTAGTACTATTTGTGATTTCAGGCACCACTGGGGGTGTTGGAATATATCCCCCATAGATAAAGGGGTGCTACTGTAGTAATTATTGGATTCCAGAAGTGTAAAACATATGTGCAGTGGGTTTTGTAGTGTGTTCCCCAAATTCATGACCATTTGGAACTTCAGAATGTGCTTTTTTTTTTTAAGATTTTATTTATTTACTTGAGAGAGAGTGAGACGGAAAGAGAATCTGAAGCAGAGTCTGCACGGACCACAGAACCCAACATGGGGCTTGATCTCATGATCCTGAGATCACGACCTGAGCTGAAACCAAGAGTTGGACGCTGAACTCACTGGGCTATCCAGCTACCTCTCAGAATGTGAGCTTATGTGGAAATAAGATTTTTTACATGTAATTAAGTTAAAATGAGGTCATACTGGATTGGGGTGGGCATTAAATCTTTTGGGTGATGACTTTAGAAGATGGAAAAGCACAAAGAAACATAAGGAGAGGGCCATCCAGAGACAGTGGCAGGGGTGATGGAGACACAGGATTCAAAATATCTTTTAAAGGTGAAAGTGACAAACACTTTTGGATAAAAATAAGAGATGAAAAAGGGTGAAAGAATTAATTGATCATGAGCAGACCTACATTATAAGAAATGTGAAAAAAGTTCTTCAAGTAGAAAAGAAATTACATTAACATTAGATTTGGAAAAATTATGTGTGTTAAAAATGTTACATATGAAGTTAAAAGGAAAAAGATTATCTTGTTATTTCCTTTAATATATTTAAATATTTTAAAATATGTTCATTTAAAGCAAAAATAACAAATTTTTTTTAAATAAAACAAAAATAACATGTGAGATTTAAGATATATATGTAAGTAATAAATAATGAAA
Organism: Eumetopias jubatus; assembly: GCF_037043125.1. NCBI lineage: Eukaryota > Metazoa > Chordata > Mammalia > Carnivora > Otariidae > Eumetopias > Eumetopias jubatus. The sequence continues at coordinate 46,784,820 of NW_028274812.1, forward strand.
ATAATGACATGAAAATGGAACATTAAATGAAACGAATATGTTTATACATTTTATATGTTTTATAAAGTGGAACAAGTTCTAAACATGTACAGTAATCCCCATGGTAACCACTATACAAATATACAAAGAATTATATAAACAAAATTACAAAGAATTATAGAAAACGTTCCAAGAAATGTATAAATAAATAAAATGAATACTGATTTTATCTTATTAGCCAAAAGGAAAGAAAGAAAAGAAGAACAGAGAAATAAGAAACAGATGGGACTAAAATTAAATAAAATTAAAGATCAGTACAAATAAGTAAATAATTAACTCAGGCTTTGTAGTGAATTATAGTTATTTCCAAGAAAATGTTGAGTTATTGCTGAATTGGAATGAAGTATATGATTTTTGTAGGAGACACATTTTTGATGCTTTAAGAATTCTCATAATCTCTGTATATGATCAATCTTGAAAATACCATTTAGTGATAAAATGATATGTTCCTTCATCTTAGTTCTTCGCAAGCCTTGCTCCAGATAATCCACACAGATTTGAGAATCTGAAGTGTCATTTGAATTAAATCTCAGGGTTCAGCAACTGTGATTATAATAACACATATCAAGGGAATTACTTGCTTTATTTTATTTTAAAAACACTAAAGTAACATTCATCAGTACATGCCAGAGTGCATCCTTCATATTATTTGTTTATATTTTTTTCTTCTGATGAAAACTTTTAAGGTCTACTCTCTTAGCAACTTTCGAATATATACTACTTCATGAACCATAGTTACTATGCTGTACATTTCATTCTCAGAACTTATTCCTCTTATTACTGGAAGGTTGTACCTTTTGACCACCTTCATCCATTTCCCCAACTCTGTACCTCCCACCACTGGCAACCACCAATCTGTTTTCTGTTCTCTGAGTTCAGTTTTTTTAGATTTTATATATAAGTGAGATTATACGCTATTTGTCTTTCTGTCTGACTTATTTTATTCACCATAATGTCCTCAAGGTCCTCTGTGTTGTCCCAAATGGCAAGATTTCCTTCTTTCTATGGCTGAATAATATTCCATAGTATGTACATACCATATTTTCTTTATTTATTCTTCCATAGATGAAAACATAGGTTTTTTCATGTCTTGGCTATTCTAAATAATATTTTTTTGAGATAGCGATGTTGTTTCCTTTGGATATATAAACACAAGTGGAATTGCTGGATCATATAGCAGTTCCTTTTTTAAATTTCCTGAGAAACTGTTTTCCATAGTGATTATACCAATTTACATTCACACCAACAGCACCCAAAGGGTTTTCTTTACGATCTCTTATCTTTTTAGAAACAGTCACTCTAAGAGGTGGAATGTGATATCTTATTGTGACTTTGATTTACATTTTCCTGGTGATGAGTAATGTTGAGCACATTTTCATGTGCCTGTTGGCCATTTTTAGTCCTCTTTGGAAAAATTTCTATTGAGATCCTCTGCTTATTTTTTAATTGGATTGATTTTTTGTTTATTTGTTTTTACTATTGAGTTGTATGAATTCTTCATATACTTTGGATAGTAACCCTTTATCAGAGAGATGACTTGCAAATATTCTCTCTCATTCAGTAAGTTGTCTTTTAATACTGTTGATTGTTTTCTTTGCTATGCAGAGCTTTTTAGTTTGATGTAGTCCCACTTGTTGATTTTTTTTGTTTTTGCCTTTGCTTTTGTTGTCAAGTCCAAAAAACTATTGTTAAGACCAATGTCAAGGAGATTACCCTATGTTTTCTTCTAAATGTTTTATGGTTTCAGGTTTTCTGTTCAAGTCTTTTGTCCATTTTGAGTTAATTTTTGTATTTGGTATCAGATAAAGTCCAGTTTCACTCCTTTGCATGTGGCTGTCCAGTTTTCCCAATACCATTTATTTAAGAGAACTATTCTGAATAGCACCAGTTTAAAAAACTGAATTTTCAAAAGATTGCAAAGGTTAACACCTATTGGCCAACCAGAAGATTTTGTGACACTTGGCTAGAATCTGATCATTCACATCAGTAAAGATCTTCCTTTAAAACCCTTCTATTGTAATCTACCTAACATAACATAAAGTCTATAAAGATTTTGTTTGTTTTCTTATTTGGTATCATAGACTTTAATCTTAGTGGCTGGTAGGTTATTAAAACTACTAGAATAAGAAATTATTGATCTAGTCTTAAAAATTGTGGCATTGGACTAGGAAACAACAGTGTAAGTGTTTGAGCATTCTCCTTCACTTTACAGCATGTTTTAAAAAATTGTGCACAGATAGTGGACTGTTCTGATATAACACCAGTAAAAAGAGGATCAGAATGTAGAGATATAAAACTTACTTAGCTCAAAATATCAGGAAATCAGCAATTACTCTTACCAACCACCAATAGTGACTTTGTTTTGACTGCTTCAGAAACTGCCTTCCTTTTCTTGATAGTCTTTGTAACTGTTAAATAGATTTAGTCAAGATAGCAATCCTTATTTTCATCACTGTCAAATGTACACCACACTTGGATGGTTCATTTGAGATGACAGAGAATGTTTCATTGATACACTTTTTACAAAAGGCATCTCTGGTTGTGTAGCCTCCTATGTGACTACTGATTGATTATATTCCAACTCCTCAACTGTCCTCACCTTAATTTTCTACCAAATATTTTTCAAAACTCAATTTGGATAAGAAACATCCCTCAAAAAATTGTTGATGCTATTCGGTATATATACATGACTATCACCTGGGAGACAGAAAATCCCCATAAGCTTTTCATCAGTAATGAGTGCTCACACAAATAGCCTGGTTTTAGAAATAGTGATAAAACCTTTGGTTTCTTTCTTTGAATCAGTCACAAGACATTAGGATTTTCCTGACTTCTTAAAAGGAAAATATCTGTTTCCTATTTTACTTACACTCTTGGACAGGAAACCCAAACTTCCTATTGTAGAAATTTTAAGGAAAAAAAAAACTGATCTGAATTTAAATATTGATGACAATAACAGAAGCAAACAAACATATGAGCACTTTCTATATGCCAGATTCTACCTACATATATTATTAATACTCCCACAAATCCTATCAAGTATGAGCTATCTCTCTCTCCACTTTACAGATGAGAACACTGAGGCTCAGATATGTAACCACAATGATGATTCAGAAGTTTTCCAAAGTCACACATCTACTAAGTGTCAAAGATAAATTTGAACTTCGGCAGTCTGAGACCATCCAGAATCTATATTCTTAACCATTACAATTTATAAAATGTCTAACAGAGTACCTAGGACACGGGTCATCAACAGTACAAATATTTGTTCTCTTAGTTTCTTCCACCTTTAGGAATCTATGTAATCAGTTCTTTAGGCATCCATGTAAAGGTGCTTTTATTAATCACCCTTACTTATCGTTTCCTTTGAAAGTTCTGATGAAGATGGTCACATTCCCCAGGCCTGAACAAAATCCATCCTGTGTCACTCATGAGTTTACTGCAAAATAGACAGAAACACAACAAACTATAACCTCTACTTACAAATTTTCTAGGCCATTGAAATCCTGAAGTGGTGGTATATGTGGAAGACATGGCAGGATTTTCCCCTGAGGAAAAAGAAAATTGGTGGCTAGAAGAAAACATATTGAATCTTTGTTGAGACAAGAGAAATGTAGAAAACTTTTCATTTTCAGGACAAAAGTTCTATTAAATGTATTTTTTTGTGTGTGATAAGGGGTAGTTATTTCCAAATAACATCCTAATTTGGTACTTTCCTTCTCAGAAAATAATTATGAAGATGTAGGAATGGGAGAGAACTTGAATTTAGCTATATAAACTTTAATAAATGCATTGCTTTCATTCATTCGTTAAGCATGGATTTCTCCAGGATTGCTGGGCATTAGAGTTGGTATGGAGATAGAATAACAGCAAATGAACTAGTACTACTACTCTTAAGGGACTATAGAATATTAGGGAAGACATACAAATAAATATGAACAAACAGATATTATTATAATACTGTGATAAAGGCCCTAGTAGATGCTGTGGTTGTATGAAGAATGGACATACCACCCATCGATATGCTGTCTGCAAGAGACACATTTTAGACCCAAAGACACCTCCAGATTGATAGTGAGGGGGTGAAAAACAATTTACTATGCTAATGGTCATCAAGGGAAAGCTGGGGTGGCAATAGTTAGACAAATTATATTTTAAACCAAAGACTATAATAAGAGGTGAGGAAGGACACTATATCCTACTTAAAGGGTCTATCCAACAAAAAGATCTAACAATTGTAAATATCTATGCCCCTAACATGGGAGCAGCCAATTATATAAGCCAATTAATAACAAAAGCAAAGAAACACATGAACAAAATACAATAATAGTAGGGAACTTTAACACCCTCTTCACTGAAATGGACAGATCATCTAAACAAAAGATCAACAAGGAAATAAAGACTTTAAATGACACACTGGACCAGAGGGACTTCACAGACATATTCAGAACATTCCATCCCAAAGCAACAGAATACACATTCTTCTCTAGTGCCCATGAAACATTCTCCAGAATAGATGACATCCTAGGTCACAAATCAGGACTCAACCAGTACCAAAAGATTAAGATCATTCCCTGCATATTTTTGGACCACAATGCTTTGAAACTAGAACTCAATCACAAGAGGAAAGTTGGAAAGAACTCAAATCCTGGAGGTTAAAGAGCATCCTACTAAAGAATGAGTGGGTCAGCCAGGAAATTAAAGAAGAATTAAAAAAGTTCATGGAAACCAATGAAAATGAAAACCCAAGTGTTCAAAATCTTTGGGATATAACACAGGCAGTCCTAAGAGGAAAGTATATAGCAATACAAGCCTTTCTCAAGAAACAAGAAAGGTCTCAAATACACAACCTAACCCTACACCTAAAGGAGCAAGAGAAAAAACAGCAAATAAAGCCTGAACCCAGCAGGAGAAGAGAAATAAAGATCAGAGCAGAAATCAATGAAATAGAAACCAGAAGAACAGTAGAAAAGATCAGCAAAACTAGGAGCTGGTTCTTTGAAAGAATTCATAAGACTAATAAACCCCTGCCCAGACTTATCAAAAAGAAAAGGGAAATGACCCCTAAAAATAAAATCATGCATGAAAGAGGAGAGACCACAACCCACACCAAAGAAATACAAACAATTATAAGAACATATTATGAGCAACTCTATGCCAGCAAATTCGATAATCTGGAAGAAAAGGATGCCTTCCTAGAGATGTATCAACTACCAAAATTGAACCAGGAAGAAAAAGAAAACCTGAACGGGGGGGCGGAGCAAGATGGCGGAGGAGTAGGAGACCTGGATTTCGTCTGGTCTCAGGAATTCAGCTAAATAGGGATCAAACCATTCTGAACACTGACAAACTCAACAGGAGACTGAAGAAGAGAGTAGCAACAAATCTCTAAACATAGAAGCGACCACTTACTGGAAGGTCTTTTCTGATTTGTATAGAGTATATTTGCTGGGGACGTTGTTAACCTGTTAGCATTTTGTTCTCTCATTCATCAATTCTCCTCTGGACAAAATGACAAGACGAAAAAAATCACCTCAGCAAAAAGAACAAGAGATGGTACTGTCAGCCAGGGACCTACTCAATACGGACATTAGTATGATGTCGGACCTAGAGTTCAGAATCATGACTTTAAAGATACTAGCTGGGCTTGAAAAAAGGGTGGAAGTTATTAGAGAAACGTTTTCTGGAGAAATAAAAGAACTAAAATCTAACCAAGTCAAAACAAAAAGGCTATTAATGAGGTACAATCAAAAATGGGGGAACTAACTGCTAGGATAAATGAGGCAGAAGAGAGAATCAGCGATATAGAAGACCAAATGATGGAAAACAAAGAGGCTGAGAAAAAGAGAGAGAAACAACTACAGGATCACGAGGGCAGAATTCGAGAGATAAGCGATACGATAAGATAAAACAACATTAGATAGTTGGGATCCCAGAAGAGGAAGAAAGAGAGAGAGGGGCAGAAGGTATATTGGAGCAAATAATAGCAGAGAACTTCCCTAATGTGAGGTAGGACACAGGCATCAAAATCCAGGAGGCACAGAGAACCTCTCTCAGAATCAATAAAAATAAGTCAACACCCCGACATCTAATAGTAAAACTTACGAGTCTCAGAGACAAAGAGAAAATCCTGAAAGCAGCTTGGGAGAAGAGATATGTAACCTACAATGGTAGAAATATTAGATTGGCAACAGACCTATCCACAGAGACCTGGCAGGCCAGAAAGGACTGGCATGATATCTTCAGAGCACTAAACGAAAAAAATATGCAGCCAAGAATACTATATCTAGCTAGGCTGTCATTGAAAATTGAAGGAGAGATAAAAAGCTTCCAGGACAAACAAAAACTAAAGGAATTTGCCAACACAAAACCAGCCCTCCAAGAAATATTGAAAGGGGACCTCTAAGCAAAGAGAGAGCCTAAAAGCAGCATAGATCAGAAAGTAACAGAGACAATATACAGTAAAAGTCACCTTACAGGCAATACAATGGCACTAAATTCATATCTTTCAATAGTTACCCTGAATGTAAATGGGCCAAATGCCCCAATCAAAAGACACAGGCTATCAGATTGGATTAAAAAACAAAACCCATCAATATGCTATCTGCAAGAGACTCATTTTAGACGCAAAGACACCCCCACATTGAAAGTGAGGGGGTGGAAAAAATTTACCATGCTAATGGACACCAAAAGAAGCTGGGGTGGCAATCCTTCTATCTGACAAATTAGATTTTAAACCAAAGACTGTAATAAGAGATGAGGAAGGACACTATATCCTACTTAAAGGGTCTATCCACCAAGAAGATCTAACAACTGTAAATATCTATGCCCCTAACATGGGAACAGCCAATTATATAAGCCAATTAATAACAAAAGCAAAGAAAAACATTGACAACAATACAATAATAGTGGGGGACTTTAACACCCCCCTGACTGAAATGGACAGATCATCTAAGCAAAAGATCAACAAGGAAATAAAGACTTTAAATGACACACTGGACCAAATGGCCTTCACAGACATATTCAGAACATTCCATCCCAAAGCAACGGAATACACATTCTTCTCTAGTGCCCATGGAACACTCTCCAGAATTGATCACATCCTAGGTCACAAATCAGGTCTCAACCACTACCAAAAGATTAGGTTTATTCCCTGCATATTTTCGGACCACAATGCTTTGAAACTAGAACTCAATCACAAGAGGAAAGTGGGAAAGAACTCAAATACATGGAGGCTAAAGAGCATCTTACTAAAGAATGAATGGGTCAACCAGAAAATTAAAGAAGAATTAAAAAAAATTCATGGAAACCAATGAAAATGAAAACACAACTGTTCAAAATCTTTGAGACACAACAAAGGCAGTCCTGAGAGGAAAGTATTTAGCAATACAAGACTTTCTCAAGAAACAAGAAAGTTCTCAAATACACAACCTAACCCTACACCTAAAGGAGCTGGAGAAAGAACAGCAAATAAAGCCTAAACCCAGTAGGAGAAGAGAAATAATAAAGATCAGAGCAGAAATCAATGAAATAGAAACCACAAGAACAGTAGAACAGATCAACGAAACTAGGAGCTGGTTCTTTGAAAGAATTAACAAGATTGATAAACCCCTGGCCAGACTGATCAAAAAGAAAAGAGAAAGGACCCAAATCAACAAAATCATGAATGAAAGAGGAGAGATCACAACCAACACCAAAGACATACAAACAATTATAAGAACATATTATGAGCAACTCTATGCCAGCAAATTAGATAACCTGGAAGAAATGGGTGCATTCCTAGGGATTTATCATCTACCAAAATTGAACCAGGAAGAAATAGAAAACCTGAACAGACCTATAACCACTAGGGAAATTGAAGCAGTCATCAAAAGTCTCCCAACAAACAAAAGCCCAGGGCCAGATGGCTTCCCAGGGGAATTCTATCAGACATTTCAAGAAGAATTAATACCTATTCTCCTGAAACTGTTCCAAAAAATAGAAATGGAAGGAAAACTTCCAAACTCATTTAATGAGGCCACCATTACCTTGATCCCCAAACCCGACAAAGACCCCATCAAAAAGGAGAATTACAGACCAATATCCTTGATGAACATGGATGCAAAAATTCTCACCAAAATACTAGCCAATAGGATCTAACAGTACATTAAAAGGATTATCCACCATGACCAAGTGGGATTTATCCCTGGGCTGCAAGGTTGGTTCAACATCCGCAAATCAATCAACGTGATACAATACATTAACAAAAGAAAGAACAAGAATCATATGATCCTCTCAATAGATGCAGAAAAAGCATCTGACAAAGTACAGCATCCTTTCTTGATCAATACTCTTCAGAGTAAAGGGATAGAGGGTACCTACCTCAATATCATAAAAGCCATCTATGAAAAACCTACAGCGAATATCATTCTCAATGGGGAAAAGCTGAGAGCTTTTCCCCTAAAGTCAGGAACGCGGCAGGTATGTCCACTATCACCACTGCTATTCAACATAGTATTAGAAGTCCTAGCCACAGCAATCAGACAACAAAAAGAAATCAAAGGCATCCAAATTGGCAAGGAGGAAGTCAAACTTGCACTCTTTGCAGATGATATGATACTGTATGTGGAAAACACAAAGACTCCACCTCAAAGCTGCTAGAACTCATACAGGAATTCAGTAAAGTAGCAGGATATAAAATCAAAGCACAGAAATCAGTGGCATTCCTATACACCATCAAAAGAGAGAAGAGAGACAAATCAAGGAGTCGATCCCATTTACAATTGCACCCAAAACCATAAGATACCTAGGAATAAATTTAACCAAAGAGGCAAAGGATCTGTACTCAGAAAACTATAAAATACTCATGAAAGGAATTGAAGAAGGCACAAAGAAATGAAAAAACGTTCCATGCTCATGGGTTGGAAGAACCAACATTGTGAAGATGTCAATGCTACCTAGAGCAATCTACACATTCAATGCAATCCCCATCAAAATACCATCCACTTTTTTCAAAGAAATGGAACAAATAATCCTAAGATTTGTATGGAACCAGAAGAGACCCCGAATAGCCAGAGGAATATTGAAAAAGAAAAGCAAAGCTAGCAGCATCACAATTCCGGACTTCCAGCTCTATTACAAAGCTGTCATTATCAAGACAGTATGGTACTGGCACAAAAACAGACACATAGATCAATGGGACAGAATCAAAAGCCCAGAAATGGATCCTCAACTCTATGGTCAACTAATCTTTGACGAAGCAGGAAAGAATGTCCAATGGAAAAAAGACTGTCTCTTTAACAAATGGTGTTGGGAAAATTGGACAGCCACATGCAGAAGAATGAAACTGGACCATTTCCTTACACCACAAACAAAAATAGACTCCAAATGGTCGAAAGACCTAAACGTGAGACAGGAGTCCATCAAAATCCTAAAGGAGAACACAGGTAGCAACCTCCTCGACCTCAGCCGCAGCAACTTCTTTGTAGAAACACCGCCAAAGGCAAGGGAAGCAAGGGCAAAAATGAACTATTGGGATTTCATCAAGATAAAAAGCTTTTGCACAGCAAAAGAAACAGTCCACAAAACCAAAAGACAACCGACAGAATGGGAGAAAATATTTGCAAATGACATTTCAGATAAAGGGCTAGTATCCAAAATCTATAAAGAACTTATCAAACTCAACACGCAAACAACAAACAATCCAATCAAGAAATGGGCAGAAGACATGAACAGACATTTTTCAAAAGAAGACATCCAAATGGCCAAGAGACACATGAAAAAGTGCTCAACATCCCTCGGGATCAGGGAAATCCAAATCAAAACCTCAATGAGATACCACCTCACACCCGTCAGAATGGCTAAAATTAACAAGTCAGGAAACGACTGATGTTGGCGGGCACGTAGAAAGGGGAACCTTCCTACACTGTTGGTGGGAATGCAAGCTGGAGCAACCACTCTGGAAAACAGTATGGAGGTTCCTCAAAAAGTTGAAAATAGAGCTACCATACGATCCAGCAATTGCACTACTGGGTATTTACCCCAAAGATACAAATGTAGGTATCCGAAGGGGTACGTGCACTCCAATGTTTATAGCAGCAATGTCCACAATAGCCAAACTGTGGAAAAAGCCAAGATGTCCATCGACAGATGAATGCATAAAGAAGATGTGGTGTATATATATATATATATATATATACTCAATGGAATATTATAAGCCATCAAAAGGAATGAGATCTTGCCATTTGCAATGACGTGGATGGAACTGGAGGGTGTTATGCTGAATGAAATAAGTCAATCAGAGAAAGACATGTATCATATGACCTCACTGATATGAGGAATTCTTAATCTCAGGAAACAAACAGTATTGCTGGAGTGGTGGGGGGTGGGAGGGATGGGGTAGCTGGGTGATAGACATTGGGTAGGGTATGTGTTATGGTGAGCGCTGTGAATTGTGCAAGACTGTTGAATCACAGATCTGTACTTCTGAAACAAATAATGCAACATATGTTAAGAAAAAAGGAAAAGAAGAAAATAGCAGGAGGGGAAGAATGAAGGGGAGTAAGTCGGAGGGGGAGACGAACCATGAGAGACGATGGACCCTGAAGAACAAACTAAGGGTCCTAGAGGAGAGGAGGGTGGGGGGATGGGTTAGTCTGGTGGTGAGTATTAAAGAGGGCACATTCTGCATGGAGCACTGGGTGTTATGCACAAACAATGAATCATGGAACACTACATCAAGAACTAATGATGTAATGTATGGTGATTAACATAACAATAAAAAATAAATAAAATAAAAAAAATCTTAAAAAAAAAAAGAAAACCTGAACAAACCTATAACCACTAAGTAAATTGAAGCAGTCATCAAAAAACTCCCAACAAAGAGCCCAGGGCCAGATGGCTTCCCAGGGGAATTCTACCAAACATTTAAAGAAGTATTAATACCTATTCTTCTGAAACTGTTCCAAAAAATAAAAATGGAAAGAAAACTTCCAAACTCATTTTATGAGGGTGGTATTACCTTGATCCCAAAATCAGACAAAGACCCCATCAAAAAGGAGAATTACAGACCAATATTCCTGATGAACATGGATGCAAAAATTCTCACCAAAATACTAGCCAATAGGATCCAACAGTACATTAAAGGATTAATCACCACGACCAAGTGGGATTTATTCCTGGGCTGAAGGTTGGTTCAACACCTGCAAATCAATCAGTGTGATACAATACATAAATAAAAGAAAAAACAAGAACCATATGATCCTCTCAATAGTTGCAGAAAAAGCATTTGACAAAGTACAGCATCCTTTCTTGATTAAAACTCTTCAGAGTGTAGGGATAGAGGGTACATACTTCAATAGCATAAAAGCTATCTATGAAAAACCCACAGCGAATATCATTCTCAATTGGGAAAAGCTGAAAGCTTTTCCCCTAAGGTGAGGAACGCGGCAGGATGTCCACTATCACCACTGCTATTCAACATAGTATTAGAAGTCCTAGCCACAGCAATCAGACAACAAAAAGAAATCAAAGGCATCTGAAAAGACAAAGATGTCAGATTCTCACTGTTTGCAGATGATATGATACTTTATGTGGAAAACCCAAAAGGCTCCACCCCCAAACTGCTAGAACTCAATAGGAATTCAGTAAGGTGGCAGGATATAAAATTAATGCACAGAAATCGGTGGCATTTCTATACACCAACAACAAGACAGAAGAAAGAGAAATTAGGGTGTTGATCCCATTTACAATTGCACCCAAAACCATAAGATACCTAGGAATAAATCTAACTAAAGAGGCAAAGAATCTGTACTCAGAAAACTATAAAATACTCATGAAAGAAGCTGATGAAGACTCAAAGAAATGGAAAAACGTTCCATGCTCATGGATAGGAAGAAAAAATATTGTGAAGATGTCAATTCTACCTAGAGCAATCTACATATTCAATGCAATCCCTATCAAAATATCATCCACTTTTTTCAAAGAAATGGAACAAATAATCCTAAAATTTGTATGGAACCAGAAAAGACCCCGAATAGCCAGAGGGATGTTGAAAAAGAAAGCAAAGCTGGTGGCATCACAATTCTGGACTTCCAGCTCTATTACAAAGCTGACATCATCAAGACAGTATGGTACTGGCACAAAAACAGACACATGGATCAATGGAACAGAATCGAGAGCCCAGAAATGGACCCTCAACTCTGTAGTCAACTCATCTTTGACAAAGCAGGAAAGAATGTCCAATGGAAAAAAGACAGTCTCTTCAGCAAATGGTGTTGGGAAAATTGGACAGCCACATGCAGAAGAATGAAACTGGACCATTTACTTACACACACACAAAAATAGACTCAAAATGGATGAAAGACCTGAATGTGAGACAGGACTCCATCAAAATCCTAGAGGAGAACACAGGCAACAACCTCTTCTACCTCAGCCACAGCAACTTCTTCCTAGAAACATCACCAAAGGCAAGGGAAGGAAGCAAGGGCAAAAATGAACTGTTGGGATTTCATCAAGACAAAAAGCTTTTGCATAGCAAAGGAAACAGTCAACAAAACCAAAAGACAACTGACAGAATGGGAGAAGATATTTGTAAATGACATACCAGATAAAGGGCGAGTATCCAAAATCTATAAAGAACTTACTAAACTCAACACCCAAAGAAAAATAATCCAATCGGGAAATGGGCAGAAGACATGAAGAGACATTTTTCCAAAGAAGACATCCAAATGGCCAAGAGACACATGAAAAAGTGCTCAACATCGCTTGGAATCAGGGAAATCCAATTCAAAACCTCAGTGAGATACCACCTCACACCAGTCAGAATGGCTAAAACTAACAAGTCAGGAAACAACAGATGTTGGCAGGGATGAGGAGAAAGGGGAACCTTCCTACACTGTTGATGGGAATGCAAGCTGGTGCAGTTACTCTGGAAAACAGTTTGGAGGTTCCTCAAAAAGTTGAAAATAGAGCTACCCTACAACACACCAATTGCACTACTGGGTATTTACCCCAAAGATACAAATGTAGTGATCCAAAGGGGTTTGTGCACCCCAATGTTTATTCCAGCATTGTCCACAATAGCCAAATTATGGAAAGATCCAAGATGTCCATCAACACTTGAATGGATAAAGAAGATGTGAGATATATATATATATATATATATATATATATATATATATATATATATATATATAATGGTCTTTTCTGGTTCCGTACAAATTGGACAATATATATAAATATATATATATATAATGGAATATTATGCAGCCATCAAAAAATGAAATCTTGCCATTTGCAACAACATGGATGGAACTAGAGGGTATTATGCTAAGCGAAATAAGTCAATCAGAGAAAAACATGTATCATATGATCTCACTGATATGAGGAATTCTTAATCTCAGGAACAAACTGAGGGTTGCTGGAGTGGTGGGGGGTGGGAGGGATGGGGTGGCTGGGTGATACACATTGGGGACGGTATGTGCTATGCTGAGCATGTGAATTGTGTAAGACTGATGAATCCTGACCTGTACCTCTGAACCAAATAATTCATTATATGTTAAAAAAAAAAAGAGAGAGAGAGAGAAGATAGTAGGAAGGGAGAAATGAAAGGGGGGAAATTGGAGTGGGAGACGAACCATGAGAGACTATGGTCTCTGAGAAACAAATTGAGGCTTCTAGAAGGGGGGTGTTGGGGGGATGGGTTAGCCTGGGGATGGGTATTAAAGAGGGCATGTATTGAATGGAGCACTGAGTATTATACACAAACAATGAATCATGGAGCAGTACATCAAAAACTAATGATGTAATGTAATGTACGGTGATTAACATAACATAATAAAATAAAATTAAATTAAAAAAAAGAATGGACATCTCACTTATCACCTTTAAGATGAATAGGAAGGAGGTAGTGAGCAGAGATGAGAAGGAAGTGTCCAGGGAGAGGGAACATACTTTGCAAAGTCCTTGAGTCTAGAAAGACGCAAAAGTATATGGTGGGTCAATTCTTTTAGCTTCTGTGTGATGAGCTTTGATTTTCTTTTCCAATGGCTTAAGCAATATGTCTCCAGTAAAACTTCATATTTAGAAAATGACTGACAAGTTATTCTCTCTCTCTGTACAAGTTCACATCCTTACAGTAGTCTTTCCATTTCCAGATGTTATCATCAGGATGGCTGTACTTGTTAACACTCAGTATTTCAACACGTTTCCTTTCTTATCTATAATTTGACATCAAGTTTGAAGCCATTATTTAACATGTTAGTGTTATAATTAACTGAAAATGATTGAAGCACATTTTTAAATGTCCTCTAAAAATAGAGTGAAACCTGCCAGGGTCACAATTCACAAAATATGCAGTGATAAAAGAGACATTTGGTCTGCACTTGGCAAGTATATGATCTTTCATTTGCTGAAAATGCGATGGATGTCTGTTATTTCTTTAGAACACAAATGCTTCATGTGCTACTTGATAGCTATTAGAAATGTAAAATCTTCTCTTTCCCACTCTTTAAGCCTGACCATAAAATACTGTGGCATTAGGACCCAAGTGTGTATTGAGTCAGATGGAATTTTACCACCTGACATTTAGGCTACAGTACTTGAATCTGGGAATACTTGAGCATGAGCCCCTGGATGATAAAAAAAAAGTTTCTGAGCACTTTAAAATGTTCATAACTTATCTGCCATAATAAAATTTTAGCTACATTTGCTTATTAAGCCACCAATTCGTTTTTTAAGGTGTATTTTTCTAGCGACATAACATTGAATCTTCATGTACCTCACTGTCTTTTTCCTGATGTAAATGTTCCTAATTTAGGAACATTTTAATAGGACTGACTCAAATCTCTACCACCCTAATCTGCTTTTCTCAATGCTTTTTATATACTCATAGTCTTCTCCTAATAGCTTCTTGTCTTTTATTTGGCTTTGTGTTTGAACCTACTGCTTGGTTAGAGGGACACCAGTACTTAGGATATTGCAAAGGAAGAGGCATGGAGATGTTAATGTAAGAGAGCACTATAAAGCACTTTTAAGAAAAAAAGTTAGCTCCTTGCTAATAATTTAGAGACTTTCACCTAACTTAACATAAAGAAGATCTTAAGCATGAGAGCTTTTTGTTTCCTGGAAGTTTTATCACTGTTACTTAATATTATATTTTTACCCCATGTTTGGTTCTCTGGGACTCCAGCTGTTTGTCATACATCTCCTTGGATGCTGTGTTACTCCTACCCAAAATAACAGTATCTCAGCTATAACCTCTTTTGAGGGCAGCTCCCCAACTTTGATGTTTTCCCACTGAAAGACATGCGGCTTAGCAATTCTTTCCCATAGTATTCTGTTCTCATTCTGCCTTCTGGGAATGAGGGTATGATTACTTGAGCTGGACAGTGTTATGGAGACTACTAGTTTCTTACTTATTATTTATTTTCCTTTTATTTCTTAGTAACAGAATATTAATTTAATGGAATGATGGTAAGGCACTGGGCTCCAAAACCATTTTATCCAGCTTCCATTGTAGTTAGGGATGTCGATAAGATGTGAGAGAAGTCATTGTTTGGGGTTTCAGGGAAGTCCAAGGAGGAAGTCCAAAAGGAAAAGTTACCTCTTTTCCTTTTCCATTTTTCTGCCTGAAACACTAGACATGATAGACGGAGTTGTAGAAGAAAGATTTCATGTAACTTTGAAGAAGGAAGCAATGCACTGCAACTTCAGAAGCAATGTGCTAAGGGTAGCAGAAAAGAAAATAGAAGGAGTCTAGTTCCCTGATGATTTTCAGAGCTTTTATATTAGCTTTGATGTCTCTATATATGGACTTTTTCTAGAATAATACCCTAAGTTAAGACATGGCATTCAAGTCTCTGTTATTAGCAGCTAAACACAATTCCTAAAGGATACACAGAGGAGGTAGTTAATCAATAAACTACTTTTCTCAGCAAATCAACTCTCCTTTCCCCGTCCTCACTATCCACTTCCATGTCTTTCATCAGGTATCATAAAATTAAGGAGCCATTGGAATTTATAGCCCACAGGTTTTTGAAGTAGTAGATGAGAATCATCTCAAGCCACACAGTATTTATATTAGGAAGATGAGGAGAGAAATTGAAATGAAACAAACATTTCTTTTAAGTAATACTACAGACCAAATTGTATTGTTTACCTCATTTGCTAGAAGTACTTAACAAAATAGATACTATTATACTGACTTTCCCAGAAAAGCAAAGAGAATCAGAGAAATTAAGTAACCTCCAAGGATACACAGCATAGTACTTCTAGAGCCAGGATTCAAATTTTGATGTCACCCTTCCAAAACTCTTACTCTTTTAGCTTTAGTAAATAGCCACACAAAATCATGATGTTTTCTATTGTTTCTTCTTAATGTTTTCATCATATATTTATATGTATATACATAAATACATATGATATATATGTACATCATATATATGTACCTATTTCTAAGAGAATAGACCAAGTTCATTAGAGTTCAACAAATTAGAAAGAATAGGAATTTCCACTTTTTATTTCTCAACAAAGTGGCAGCTTCTGCATCTCATTAGACTTAGACTTAGACTTAGGTATAAATCATAGCATCCCCATATGAACTGTAATAAAATTAGATGAGGAAGAATCTCACTGAAGTGGATTAACAAGGACACCAGATATGAAACAAGTGGAGAAATGAATGAATGAACATCTTATCCTTATTAGTCACACAACTCTAGATTTGTCAAGAAATGAGTTTTAAAAACATCAAGCAGATTCTCCAACATCTTGCTCCTGAAATAACAGAAAACTGTTGATACTTGAGAAATATAAAAACCAGGTCCTATATTGTCAGTATTGGTAAGAAAAAAAAATAGCAAGGTCAGTAAGATATGCTGGCTTGTGGCTAAAAATATGAATATGTATTAACCTTTGCTATATGCAAGGGCCTGCTCCAAAATTGGGACAGACACAGCTCCAGTTAATGGTCATGCCATTAATCAGTTCCACTGCTGTTTTCTTCTTTCTTTTTTGAAAGTGTTTTGTATTTAATTTGCCTTAGATGTTGCAAAAGTGGAAAATTATTGGCTGCCCATTGGTGAGATAGGAAGCAACTTTGAACTCCAAATCATGCACCTCACAATAGAGTTATTAAAGGGCAAGGGCTTGGCGGGGGAGTCACATCTAAATCTGAATCCTGGCTCTAGAAGTACTATGCTGTACATAGGACCAAGAGGTGAAACCAGAATTAACTATAGGAATAGAATGAATATCCAAGTCACTTTGTTGTGTTCACAGTAGAGCTCAAACCTCACAATGTCAAGTAATGGAGATGCAGCCCATAAAGCTTTGGATAAAAATGAGATGGAAATGAGAATGTTCCTGAGACAAGCTTATCCCTGAAAAGTGGCTTCACAAAAAGAACATATTTTTAAATAATTCATCATTCTAACAGAGAAGGGAGACGTTAGCTGTTGAACAAGACAATTGCACTGACCCATCCCAGCCCGCACAGAAACACCTTCTAAATAGCCCAGGAGTGCCTGTGGAAAGGGAAAGAACATTTAAACAAAAGGAAAAGAAATCAGTATTAAATTCTAAACTAAAACACTGAAAGTAAAAAAGATGAAAATAAAATAAACAATACTCTAGTAGGGAAATAAAACACCCCAAGAAAAGTTGCTCATAAAGAATATGATGATTTTAACCTAACATTTATAAATTATTTATGCAAATTTTAGAAGTCATAAATACAAAAGCTTTGAAATTATTTGACTAAATAACAGAAGGATATGAATCCAGAAATAAGGGACCTAGGGATCCTTGGGTGGTTCTGTCAGTTAAGCATCTGACTCTTAATCTCGCTCAGGTCTTGATCTCACAGTCGTGAGCTCAAGCCCTGCACTGGGCTCCATTCTGGGCGTGGAGCCTAGTTAAAAAAAAAAAAATTAAAGAATTAAAAAATATACATAAACAAAAAAGAAATAAGTGACCTAAGGGAAAAATGAAAAAAAAAAAAAGAAAACAAAACAAAACAAAATTTAAAAACCAACACTAAATAGTAACTTAAAGCAGACAGATACAAAATAAATCACAAGGAAGGAATGAAAAGGAAAAAAACAACAACAAAAAATAGTCAAGGATGGTTTGGAGAAAATGTAATAGACATAAAAGATATACAAAAAGATCCAATGTATGCCTGATGGAGTCCCCAAAGAGAAAGTGCAACACAATAAAGCATAAGAAATAGTTATAACTGTAATTCTGAAAGCTTTATTGCAGTAAAGATAATCGGAATCTGAAAGTTATAAAGGTACACTCTCTACCTTGGAAATTCTAATCAAAATTATCAAAACTAAGACTGTTCTTCTAGCAATTAAACTTTAAAATATAAAGAAAATAATTTTTTGAGATCTGGGAAAAGAATCAGTTAAAAAGAAAAATGTCACAATGGCATCTGATAGAACTGTGATATCTTATTTCACTGAAGTACGGGCTAAAGACCATGTTTTTAAGATATTCAAAAAAAGAAAATGTGAGTCAACTATTTTATATACTGTGAAAGCCACATGCATATATTAATGAATTTTTTTTAAAACTTGGGATATATTGCTTGAATGATCCTCTCCTGAGAAATCTATTAGAGAACAAATTTCTGGTAACTTAAAATGACCAACAAATGTTGACATATGTTTGGGGTAAACCGTACATATGTTTATGAGGAACTTAAGTCTAAAAGATCACAATAAGGACGAGAAGGGGCACCTGGGTAGCTCAGTCATTAAAACGTCTGCCTTCGGCTAAGGTCCTAATCCCAGGGTCCTGGGATCAAGCCCCTCATTGGGCTCCTTGATCAGCGGGAAGCCTGCTTCTCCCTTTCCCACGCCCCCTGCTTGTGTTCCTTCTCTCAATGTATCTCTCTGTCAAATAAATAAATAAATAAACAAAATCTTAAAAAAAAAAAAAGAATGAGGAAGAGATGGTAGACTGTGTTGTCTTTTTAAGAATAGACGAAGATAATAATAGTGATGAAATTGGAAGGTGAAAGAGAAAGTGGGAGGGGAGAAAGAATGTTGTTTATAGTAAGATGGTAATATATAGCATTCAAAAAAGAGTTGGCTAAGGATTTCATATAAGGATATTAGTATCAACTGCAACTTGGAAAAATGCAAACTACCCATCATAAAAAGTAGTCCCTCTCTAAAAATTTTTAGAAAGCACAGGAAAAAAAAAAACAAAATTTTATATAAAGATTGAATACACCATGAAACAATATGGCAAAATTAAAGACACGATTTGGATAGAATTTTACACACCCCTCCAATACCTGGACACATGATGTGGAAAATAATTGAGTAAGGATGTTGAGATCTAAATGATATAATCAATAGTGTATCAAAATGTAGTCCCCAGTAATGGAGATCATATTTTTTCACATGCATATGAAATGTTTTATGATAATTGATTGCTAGGCCACAAGCAAAAAAATTCAGTAAGATTTTTTAAAAACTGTGAATAAGACAAACAGCATTTCTCGGATCACAATGCAATAAAACCAATACTAAAGAACTTTACACTTGCAAACTTAGGAGTGTAGTATTAAGCATATCTAGGATCAAAGGGGAAATACAAAAAAATCTGCAGTCTCTAAAAAATAATGATCAAAATATAACATATAGAATTCTTAAGATGTAGGTAAAACAAGAAAATATACTTTAAATATTTATATCAATTATAATGAGAAAAAAATAAATAAACCACAACTTTAAAAGCTGGAAAAATAATTAAAAAGTTATAGGACACCTCAGTGACTCAGTTGGTTAAGCATCTGACTTTTGATCTCAGCTCAGATCTTGATCTCAGGATTGTGAGTTTGAGCCCCATGTTGGAGCTTACTGAAAAAACAAACAAAAAATTGATACCAGAAGATGAAATGATATTAGAATAATTGGGATCCCAGAAGAAGAAGAAAGAGAGGGTCAGAAGGTATATTAGAGCGAATTATAGCAGAGAACTTCCTTAATTTGGGGAAGGAAACAGGCATCAAAATCCAGGAGGCACACAGAACCCCTCTGAAAATCAGTAAAAATAGGTCAACACCCTGATATCTAATAGTAAAACTTACAAGTCTCAGAGACAAAGAGAAAATCCTGAAAGTAGCTCAGAAAAAGAGATTGGTATCCTACAATGGTAGAAATATTATAGGCAGCAGACCTATCCACAGAGATGTGGGGGACCAGAAAGGACTGGCACGATATATTCAGAGCACTAAATGAGAAAAATATGCAGCCAAGAATGCTATATCCAGCTAGGCTGTCATTGAAAATTGAAGGAGAGATAAAAACTTCCAGGACAAACAAAAACTAAAGGAATTTGCGAACACCAAACCAACCCTAAAAGAAATATTGAAAGGGGTCCCTGAAGCAAAGAGAGAGCCTAAAAGTAACACAGACCATAAAGGAACTGAGACAATATACAGTAACAGTCACCATACAGACAATACAATGGCACTAAATTCATATCTTTCCATTGTTACCCTGAATGTAAATGGGCTAAATGTCCCAATCAAAAGTCACAGGTATCAGATTGGATAAAAAAACAAGACATATCAATATGCTGCCAGCAAGAGACTCATTTTAGACCCAAAGACACCTTCAGATTGAAAGTGAGGGGGTGGAAAAAAATTTACCATACTAATGGATATCAAAGAAAGCTGGGGTGGCAATCCTTATATCAGACAAATTAGATTTTTAAACCGAAGGCTATAATAAGAGATGAAGAAGGACACTATACCCTACTTAAAGGGCCTATCCAACAAGAAGATCTAACAATTGTAAATATCTATGCCCCTAATATGGAAGCAGCCAATTATATAAGCCAATTTATACAAAAAACAAAGAAACACATTGACAACAATACAATAATAGTGGGGGACTTTAAGTCACAAATCAGGACTCAACTGGTACCAAAAGATTGGGATCATTCCCTGCATATTTTTGGAACCCAATGCTTTGAAACTAGAACTCAATCACAAGAGGAAAGTTGGAAAGACCTCAAATACATGGAGGCTAAAGAGCATCCAACTGAAGAATGAATGGGTCAGCCAGGAAATTAAAGAAGAATTAAAAAAGTTCATGGAAAACAATGAAAATGAAAACCCAACTGTTCAAAATCTCTGGGATGCAGCACAGGCAGTCCTAAGAGGAAAGTATATAGCAATACAAGCCTTTCTCAAGAAACAAGAAAGGTCTCAAATACACAACCTAACCCTACACCTAAAGGAGCTAGAGAAAAAACAGCAAATAAAGTCTAAACCCAGCAGGAGAAGAGAAATAATAAAGATCAGAGCAGAAATCAATGAAATAGAAACCACAAGAACAGTAGAACAGATCAACGAAACTAGGAACTGGTTCTTTGAAAGAATTAACAAGATTGATAAACCCCTGCCCAGACTTATCAAAAAGAAAAGAGAAAGGACCCAAAACAGCAAAATCATGAATGAAAGAGGAGAGACCACAACCAACACCAAAGAAATACAAACAGTTATAAGAACATATTATGAGCAACTCTATGCCAGCAAATTAGACAATCTGGAAGAAATGAATGCATTCCTAGAGATATAGAGATGTATAAACTACCAAAATTGAACCAAGAAGAAATAGAAAACCTGAACAGCCCCATAACCACTAAGGAAATTGAAGCAGTCATCAAAAATCTCCCAACAGACAAGAGCCCAGGGCCAGATGGCTTCCCAGGGGAATTCTACCAAACATTTAAAGAAGAATTAATACCTAGTCTTCTGAAACTGTTGTAAAAAATAGAAAATTTTGATCCCAAAATCAGACAAAGTCCCCATCAAAAGGGGAATTACAGACCAATATCCTTAATGAACATGGATGCAAAAATTCGCACCAAAATACTAGCCAATAGGATCCAACAGTACATTAAAAGGATTATTACCACGACCAAGGGATTTATTCCTGGGCTGCAACATCTGCAAATAATCAATGTGATACAATACATTAATAAAAGAAAGAACAAGAACCATATGATCCTCTCAATAGATGCAGAAAAAGCATTTGACAAAGTACAGCATCCTTTCCTGTAAAACTCTTCAGAGTATAGGGATAGAGGGTACATACTTCAATATCATAAAAGCCATCTATGAAAAACCCACAGCAAATACCATTCTCAATGGGGAAAAACTGAGAGCCTTCCCCCTAAGGTCAGGAACATGTCAGGGATGTCCACTATCACCACTGCTATTCAACATAGTATTAGAAGTCCTAGCCACAGCAATCAGACAACAAAAAGAAAAGGCATCCTAATCGCAAAGAAGAAGTCAAATTCTCACTCTTTGCAGGTGATATGATACTTTATGTGGAAAACACAAAAGACTCCACCTCAGAAGTGCTAAAACTCATATAGGAATTCAGTAAGGTGGCAGGATATGAAATCAATGCACAGAAGTCAGTTGTATTTCTATACACCAACAAGACAGAAGAAAGAGAAATTAAGGTGTCAATCTCATTTACAATTGCATCCAAAACCATAAGATACCTAGCAATAAATCTAACCAAAGAGGCAAAGGATCTGTACTCAGAAAACTATAAAATACTCATGAAAGAAATTGAGGAAGACACAAAGAAATGGAAAAATGTTCCATGCTCATGGATAGGAAGAACAAATATTGTAAAGATGTCAATTCTACCTAGAGCAATCTACACATTCAATGCAGTCCCTATCAAAATACCACCCACTTTTTTCAAAGAAATGGAACAAATAATCCTAAAATTTGTATGGAACCAGAAAAGACCCCGAATAGCCAGAGGAATGTTGAAAAAGAAAAGTAAAGCTGGTGGCATCACAATTCCGGACTTCCAGCTCTATTACAAGCTGTCATCATCAAGACAGTATGGTACTGGGCGCCTGGGTGGCTCAGTTGGTTAAGCGACTGCCTTCGGCTCAGGTCATAATCCTGGAGTCCTGGGATCGAGTCCCACATCGTGCTCCCTGCTCAGCAGGGAGTCTGCTTCTCCCTCTGACCCTCTTCCCTCTCGTGCTCTCCATCTCTCATTCTCTCTCTCTCAAATAAATAAATAAAATCTTAAAAAAAAATATTTAAAGACAGTATGGTACTGGCACAAAAACAGACACATAGATCAATGGAACAGAATCGAGAGCCCAGAAATGGACCCTCAACTCTGTGGTCAACTCATCTTTGACAAAGCAGGAAAGAATGTCCAATGGAAAAAAGACAGTCTCTTCAGCAAATTGTGTTGGGAAAATTGGACAGCCACATGCAGAAGAATGAAACTGGACCATTTCCTTACACCATACCCAAAAATATACTCAAAATGGTTGAAAGACCTGAATGTGAGACAGGAGTCCATCAAAATCCTCAAGGAGAACACAGGCAGCAACCTCTTCGACCTCAGCAGCAGCAACTTCTTCCTAGAAACATCGCCAAAGGCAAGGGAAGCAAGGGCAAAAATGAACTATTGGGACTTCATCAAGACAAAAAGCTTTTGCATAGTAAAGGAAACAGTCAACAAAACCAAAAGACAACTGACAGAATGGGAGAAGATATTTGCAAATGACTTATCAGATAAAGGGCTAGTATCCAAAATCTATAAAGAACTTATCAAATTCAACACCCAAAGAACAAATAATCCAATCGGGAAATGGGCAGAAGACATGAAGAGACATTTTTCCAAAGAAGACATCCAAATGGCCAAGAGACACATGAAAAAGTGCTCAACATCGCTTGGAATCAGGGAAATCCAATTCAAAACCTCAATGAGATACCACCTCACATCAGTCAGAATGGCTAAAATTAACAAGTCAGGAAACAACAGTTTTTGGCGAGGATGTGGAGAATGGGGAACCCTCCTACACTGTTGGTGGGAATGCAAGCTGGTACAGCCACTCTGGAAAACAGTATGGAGTTTCCTCAAAAAGTTGAAAATAGATCTACGCTATGACCCAGCAATTGTACTACTGGGTATTTAGGCCACAGATCCAAATGTAGTGATCCAAAGGGGTACATGCACACTGATGTTTATAGTATTAATGTCCACAATAGCCAAACAATGGAAAGAGCCAAGATGTCCATCAACAGATGAATGGATAAAGAAGATGTCATATATATATATATATATATATATAATGGAATATTATGCAGCCATCAAAAAAAACGAAACCTTGCCATTTGCAACAACATGGATGGAACTAGAGGGTATTATGCTAAGCGAAATAAGTCAGAGAAAGACAAGTATCATATGATCTCACTGATATGAGGAATTCTTATCTCAGGAAACAAACTGAGTGTTGCTGGAGTGGTGGGAGGTTGGAGGGTTTGGGTGGCTGGGTGATGGACATTGGAGAGGGTATATGCTATGGTGAGTGCTAGGAATTGTGTAAGACTGATGAATCACAACCTGTACCTCTGAAACAAATAATACATTATATGTTAAAAAAATAAAAAGATAGTAGGAAGGGAAAATGAAGGGGGAGTCTCGGAGAGGGAGATGAACCTTGAGAGACTATGGACTCTGAGAAACAAACTGAGGGTTTTAGAGGTGACGGGTGGGGGAATGGGTTAGCCTGGTGTTGGATAATAAGGAAGGCACATATTGAATGTAGCACGGGGTTATATGCAAACAATGAATCATGGAACTCTACATCAAAATCTAATGATGTAATGTATGATGACTAACATAATATAAAAAAAAAAGAAATATGGACTGCCCCTCCAAAAAACAAACAAAAAAACACAAAGGAAAAACAAAAAAAAACACATGAGAATTAAAAAGTTACCTAAAAGACAATGAAAAAGAAAAAAATTTAGTAAGTATGAAAAAAATAATGAGTAAGAAGATGGGAAAATAGAACTTATGAAAACCTATTTATTTGAAAAATGAACAACGTAAATAAAACAATAGCATTTATGCATTTCTAGGCAAATAAATTTGAAGATACATATAAAATAATCCACCAAAAGTAATCTTAATAAACATGCAATGTTTAAATATATAAATTTCTATTTAAAAAATAAAGAAAACTTTCAGACATCCCACCACAAAAGAGAACCATGCGCAGATGTTTATAACAAACCTTTAAAGGTCCAATAGTTCCAAATGTGCTGAAATTATTCTGGAGAATATTAAAAGAAGAAAAACTTTCAACGCCAATCTGATAAAAATCGAATCAAATAATACTAATGAATATCAATGCCAAAATTTAAATGAAATATTAGATAATAAAATCCTACATGACATTTAAATATAATTTATATTGTCCAAGGAGGTTTATTCATAATGGCAAGAGAATTGATCAACATTGAC
The DNA here is from genome assembly GCF_037043125.1 of Eumetopias jubatus. NCBI lineage: Eukaryota > Metazoa > Chordata > Mammalia > Carnivora > Otariidae > Eumetopias > Eumetopias jubatus. The sequence continues at coordinate 46,810,166 of NW_028274812.1, forward strand.
CAAGATGGCCTTTATTTTCTCAGCATGACTAAATATTAGATTTCTTGTTACTGTAGGTCTCTGAGCTTCTTTTTCTTAGAGCGTTTACTTTAGAAAATCTGTAATTGCAAATCCTTTCTCTGACCTTTTGAAGTGTAGATAAATCTCCCAACCTCCTGCCAGTTTCAGGCCCCAGCAATGTTTTTTCTCAAGGACCTGGCAACAATACCTTTGAAATGTAATCATCAAGAAAGATAGGTTTCCTATCTCCTCAGAAGGTAGGGGACCAACTTCCGTAAGTACCAAAAAGCAAACACAGATGGTCTAATGACATGGAAAGCTCATCCAATGTCAATACTCCATGTTTTGTTTCAACTGAGTTGGATTGAATCTCTTCCCTATTATACTAGTCTTCAATTAAAGCCTTCCTTGACAGTTTAACTCCATCTGATGCACTTTTTCGTTAGAGATATGTATCATCTTAAGATATTTAAGGAGAAATATTACATAGCTATTTCCATAGATACCAATGAAAGAATTTTATAATTCAACACAGATTCCTCATAAAAGAACCAACAGATAAAAATGAATCTATCCATATGTAAATGGACACACACACACACACACACACATATCAGGCCATTAATGTAAATTATGGAACAAAATAAGATGCTCATTGACAATGAACAAAACAAATAATCAAAATGAACAAAAAGAAGAAAAAGAAAATAAGCAGAAATAAACAATTTAAGTCATAAGAATTGGTAACCCAAGAGAATAAACAATAAAACTAGTACAAACAATGAGATAATTTAAGGAAGCTGAGTATTAAGCTGGTATACAGAAATTAATAGCCTCATATATACAAACAATAGCTATTAAAAATTAAATGGTAGGGGCATCTGGGTGGCTCAGTTGGTTAAGTGTCTGACTCTTGATTTCAGCTCAGGTCATGATCTCGTGGTCCTGGGACTGAGCCCCCTATCAGTCTCTGCTGTCATCTAGGATTCTGCTTGGGGATTTCTCTCCCTTTCTTTCTGCCCCTCCCCCACTCACATGCTCTCTTTCTCTCTCTCTAAAATAAATAAATAAATCTTTAAAAAAATTCAAAAAATTAAAATGGTAGAGCATTTACAATAGCAAATATTTTGAAATGCCTAGGATAAAATTAGCAAGAAATATGCCAGACCTACCTAAGGAAAACATTAAAACATCTTTGAAAATCATAAAAGTAGACTTTAATAGAGAGGAATTTTATGTTTTTGGACATCTCAATTTCACTAAGATCTTCATTCTCCCAAATTGATAGACAAAATCAGTATGATCCAACTGGAAAGAAGAGCAGTTCCTTTTTAAATTGAAATTATATACATTGATTTTAAAGTTCATATAGAAAATAATCAAGGATACAGTTTGCTGTAGTCCTTATACTGTTTATTTTTGCTTTTGTTGCATGTGTTTTGAACACTATGTAGAATAAAAGTGGTGAGCATAGACATCCTTGTCTTAGAGATATTTTGATCTTAAAGAAAAAGACTTTAGCCTTTCACCAACAAGTATGAGGTTAGTTATGAGCTTGTCACATATGACATTTATTATGTTGAATTATATTTCTTCTATACCTGTTTATTGAGTGTGTTTATTATGAAAGTATGTTAAATGTTGTCAAATGCTTTTTCTGCATCTATTGAGATAATTATATAATTTTATCTTTTATTCTGTTAATGTAGTATGTCACATTTATTGATTTTAGTATATGACACCATCTTGCATCTCAGAGATAAATTCCATTTGTTCATGGTGTATAATCCTTTAATTTGTTGTTAAATTCAATTTGCTAATATTTTGTTGAAGATTTTTGTATCTATGCTCATCAGAGATATGAGCTTGTAATTTTCTTTTCTTGTGCTTTGTCTGGTGTTGGTATTGGGATAATGCTGGCCCCTAAAATTATTTTGGAAGTATTTTTTTTCTCTTCAATTATTTCAAAGATTTGAAAAGAATTGGCATTAATTCTTCTTTAAATGTTTGGCAGAATTCACCAGTGAAGCCATCTGGTCTTTGGCTTTTCTTTCTTGGGAGACTTTTTATTACAAATTCAACCTCCTTACTCGTTACATGTCTATTCAGATTTACTATTTCTTTATGATCCAAAGAAAAAAGCTGCACAGCAAAGGAAACAATCAACAAAATGAAAAGTAACATACAGATTGGAAGAAAATATTTGCAAACCACATATCTAAAAAAAGGTTAATATCTGAATATATGAGGAACTCATATAACTCAATAGCAAAAACCCCACAAATAACCCAATTTAAAAAATAGTCAAAAGGGGCCTGGGTGGCTCAGTCAATTAAGTGTCCGACTCTTGATTTCAGCTCAAGTCATGATCTCAAGATTGTGAGATTGAGCCTTGCATCAGGTTCCATACTGGGTATGATGCCTGCTTAAGATTCTCTCCCTCTCCTTTTTCCCCTCCCCCTGCCTCCTCTCTCTCTCTCTTTAAAAAAAAAAATCAAAGGATCTGAATAGGCATTTTTTCAAAAAAGACATACAAATAGCCAACAGGTACATGAAAGGTGGTCAACAACATCAATCATCAGTGAAATGCAAATCAAAAACACAATGAGATATCACTTCTCACAGCCTTTAGAATGCCTATCATCAAAAAGATAAGAGATAGCAATTATTTTTTTAAAAGATTTATTTATTTATTTTGAGAGAGTGAGAATGAGAGAGAGAAAGAGAGTACATGAGAGGGGGGAGGGTTAGAGGGAGAAGCAGGCTCCTCGCCGAGCAGGAAACCTGATGCAGGACTCGATCCTGGGACTCCAGGATCATGACCTGAGCCAAAGGCAATCGCTTAACCAACTGAGCCACCCAGGCTCCCAAGAGATAGCAAGTATTGACAAAGATATGGAGAAAAGGGAATCCTTGTACAATGTTGGTGAATGTAAATTGGTACAGCTGTTATGGAAAACAGTAGAAGGGACCCCAAAACTAAAAATAGAACTACCATATGATTCAGCAATCCCACTTTTGAATATATATCTGAAGAAAACAAAATCACTACTCTGAAGGGGTATCTGCACCCCCATGTTCATTGCAGCATTATTTACCATAGCTAAGTTTCAGAAACAACTGGTGTTTACTGATGCATAAAATGGATAAGGAAAATGTGGTCTACACACACACACACACAATGGAGTATTATCCATAAAAAGGAAGGAAATTCTGGCATTTGCAACAATATGGATGAAATTGGAGGACATTATGCTATGTGAAATAAACCAGACAGGGAAAGACAAATACTGTGTGATCTCACTTACATGTGGAATCCAAAAAAAAAAAAAAAAACCAAAGTGAAATTCATAGAAGCAGAGTAGAGTGGTGATTGTCAGAGGCTGGAGGTGGGGGAAATGGGAGGTGTTGGTTAAAGGGTACAAACTTTCAATTATTAGAAGAATAAAGCCTGAGAATCTAATGTAGAACATGATGACCATAGGTAATAACACTGTATGATATTCTTGAAATTCGCTAAGACAGTAGGTCTTAAGTATTCTTATCACACACACACACAAGACAGCTATGTAAGATGATGGATGGGTTATTTAATTTGATTGTGGTATATGTATATGAATTTATCACCTTGTGAATATGTATATGAAATTATCACCTTGTACACTTTAAATATATACAAATTTATTTGTCAATTATATCTCAATAAAGCTGGAAAAATTAGACAAGTATGTATAATTAAGAAATTTATCTTTTTTTTAAAAGATTTTATTTATTTATTTGACAGAGAGAGACACAATGAGAGCAGGAACACAAGCAGGGGGAGTGGGAGAGGAAGAAGCAGGTCTCCCGCTGAGCAGGGAGCCAGATGTGGGACTCGATCCCAGGACCCTGGGATCATGACCTGAGCCAAAGGCAGACGCTTAACGACTGAGCCACCCAGGCACCCTAAGAAATTTATCTTAAGTCAGTTAAGCATCTGCCTTCAACTCAGGTCATGATCCCCAGGTCCTGGGATGGAGCCCCACATCAGGCTCCCTGCTCAGCAGGAAGCCTGCTTCTCCTTCTCTCTCTGCCTGCTATTCCTTCTGTTTGTGTGTGCTCTCTCTCTGTCAAATAAATAAATTAAAAAAAAAGAAATTTATTTTTAAAAAGAGCAAAGATATTAATAAAACATATATATGATAAGGCCTTTAAGGCCAAAATAGGGAAGGAACAGATGGACAAATGAAAGTTAAGGAAAATCTCAGAAATAAATCTAAGTGAATTTGATAATTTATGAGAGCTGACATGGAAAATCAGTGAGGATTAGTTAATCTTTTAAATCATTAGATTAGTTATACAAGCACTAGAAGGAAGCATGGGTGAACTATTTTATGCCTGGCTATAATAAAAACCTTAATTATGATTCAAAATTGATAAGAAATGATAAAAAAGAATAATATATTCAATTAAATAAACATACAAATTTAAATTAACAAATGTCAAAAGACAAATGGGAAGCTAAGGAATTGCAATTTATATCACAAAGAACTAATATCTCTAAAATGTAAACAACTTATGAAATGAAAAGAAAATATAACTAAGCAACTTAATATGAAATTTGCAAATAACATGGATAACTTAGAGAAAATAATACACAAATACCCATTAAAAACATGGAAGAATGTTTAAGTTCACTCATAAAAAGAGTAGCAAATAGAACACAACTGAGATACCATTTCTTACCACACAGATTGGTACAAAAACAAAACAAAACAAAACAAAAAGTCTTAGAATATATCATGTTGGTGAGTATGTAGTGAAATAGTCACTCATATATTGCTAACAAGAATGCAATGTGTTACAACTCTTACAGAGGAGATTTTGGCAAAATTTAGCCAAGTTATATCAAACACTGGACCACACAATTCCACTTCTAGATATCCATCCCAAAGGTATATTAGCAAACCACAAAGTAGTTTATATATAATATTATTTGTTAAATAGAATAGTAAAAGGTTAAGAATAAGCCATCTGTCTGTTAGTAGGAAATGGCTTGAATAAATAATTATACATGCAACAGTGAACTGTAAAGCTGTAAAAAAATTTAGAAAGATGTCTGCCCACTGATATGGAGTGATGTTCAGTGTATATGTGCACAGCAGTGTACATAGTTTGGTATACTTTGTGTAAGAAATGGACGGGGATCAAAATATGCATACTTCATTTGCTTAAATTTGGAAAAGGAAACAATGAAAAAAACAAAACGTAAAGCTCATGAGAAGATTAACCAGAGGAGAAGAAAAGGGAGAAGGATAAGGCTGAGATCAGAAGCTTGTCAAATTTATAGTTTATCTTTGAAATCATGTGAAGGTTTTACAAAATAAAATAACAAAACCAAATAAAAATTTTAAAATCTCTAAAAATTAAAAGTGAGGCAAAACAAATCTAAATGTTTATCAGTTTCATGACATAACTACTCACAGCAAAGAGTTGCTCCTGCTAAATTTAGAACATAGTATTTTTACTGTGAATAATAGCAGGCTTTTACTCTAAAGATAAAATTAGCTATAAAGAAAACGTAGCTTCATGCAATCATCTTACTATTAGTGATAATACTGATATAGTTATTAAGACACAATTACATGTGTATTGTAAGAGAGATTTAAAAAGTCATTTTCAGGAGCAAAGATTTTCAGCGTAAGAGAAAAAGTGTTAAGTGAAAGCTCTCTAATCTTAAGGTTAAATTTGATATATCAGTATGAACATTATTACTCTCTTTTAAAAACTATTTCTTATCTTTAGCCATTGGAAGAAAATGTTAATTACTATGAAAGAGCAACCCACTCCTAACAGACTGACCTCTAAATACCATTCTGAACCTCAAAAAAATATAGATAAATGTATGCCTTGCATAAACGGTTGTTTATAATTATGGATTAAGAACTATATCAGATGAACCTAGAATGCAAAATAAAAAAGAAAGATGTCATAAAGGCTAAGGCAGTGTGTCAAAAGAACAGATGGATAAACTTGAAGTCCTCTAGCCAATATGGTGCACCTTGAAAACTAAAAAGGAATAACTATATTGATGAAAATAATAAACATTTAAAAAATAATGATAAGAAGAAAGTAGAAATAAAACTTCTTGGACACCACTGGAGATTACTAGAGCACCAACTCAGTACGATAGCCATCAATAATAACAAGAAAAAACTCCAACATTCAATTTGATACCCAGTATGAACTGTATTGAGGGTAATCAAGTAGCTTGAATGAATTAGGGAAAGTTCTATACACAATAATTCCATCTAAAAAAATGCAGAAGAAATGATAACACCACTTTCACCCTTAATGAAAAATTGATCCAAGTGAGTCATCAATGGATAGTAAAATTATTAGGTGAAAGGTCGATTGGAAACTTTAGACTGACGTAGTCTTGCTGTCATTCTGAATACATTAACCAATGTTAACATCACTACACATCACTAACATGCAGTGAGAAAACCAAAAGGTATGTGTCTACTGATAGGATGTAATATCAAATACACTACATACCTACACAGTATTATTGTGCCAACAAAACAAAGTAAAAAGAACATGAATCAAATCCAAATGACAGGAAATTCATGAACTAAAGGGACAACTCAGATGACATACTAAAGGAGCAATCAGTCAAATACAAAATGTGGGGCATTCACTAGATCTCTAATGTGGTTTCCAAAAGAATACTGCATACAAAAATTACAACAGATAAGCAAAAGAGAAAAAGAAAAAAAAAAACTGTTTTTACTTGATAGTCACTTAAAATACTAAAATGAGCATAAGAATCAAATATGGTGACTGTATAACTTGTCTAGATCCTAGTTTGAATGAATTGACTATACAAGGAGAATTTTTGTCACTTGGGATAATTTGAAAATAGGCTAAGAATTAGACAATATTAAGGCATGTTATTGATTTTAAGTGCGATCATGATATTGGATTATTTAAGAAAATTCTGTGTTTTTGAGATGCATACTGAAGTATTTATAGATGAGTTGATATGGTGCATGCATTTTGTTTTGAAATACACCAGGAGTACAATTTTGAAAATATTTCTAAAAATATGAGTGGAGGATAGATAAAGCAAGAACGGAAAATGCACCTTTCATCTAACTTCAAAAACTGTCAACATTTGTGAGAGTAAAGGAAGGTGGCAGAGTAGAAGGACCCTAAACCAACATCCTACACACACATCAGTGGAAATAACCCAGAAAATGACTCAAAAACTGGGAGAACAAATTCTACAACTAAATGTAGAGAAGAAGCCATATCAAAGAGGATAGGGAGGACAGAGACGCAGCTGGGTGACAAATGGATCGAGGGACTGTCCACTGGTGGGAGGGACCTGCTGGCACAGGGAGGGGGAGAAAAAGGCTATACGCCAGGGAGCCCGCTCTGGAAAGATGAATCCTCATAAAGTTTGGCTTTGAAAACCTGAGAGGCCGAATGGTGTGAGTTCTTATAGCCAGCAGGAATTAAAGCCTGGAGTTTTAAAAATCAGTGGGCATGGTTCTGGAAGAGCCTCATGGGTGAGGGGAAACAATCCTCACACTTAAAGAGACAGCACAACAGCCAGAGGAGACACAGCATAGAAGCAGCAGTTTGAAAAATGCCAGTGGCATATGGGAGGGACAATTATTTACTAATCTTAGAGCTTGTGCCAGAGGGACAGAGATCTCTGGAAGATTCCTCCAGGAACAAAGGAGCTGGGGCAGGCGCCATTTCCTGCCCCTTCTGCCCTGGCGTAAACACACTGGCTACCTATAAGAAACAGCATGGTGACGGACATTCACTACCTAACTTGCTTACACTGTACCTCCCTGCCCCCCTGGCTTCAGGGTCTGCCTCTTCCAGCCAGGCTTGCCTCAGTCCCAGCACTGCAGGTTCCCTCCAAGCCTTGCCAACACTTTGTCTCCTGAAGGTGCACTTTGGGGGCGGTTCTTAGTTCCCCGGTGGTGGCCACAGATCCCCTCTTGGGGAAGACCCACATGTACCTCAGGAAAATTGTGTTCCCCACCCCAAACACTGCAAACCAGCCCCAACCAGCATGGTCCGAGAGGCAGTGGCACATCCCCTCTGATGGGCACTGCACACCTGCCCATGCATGCTTTGCAGATTGGCCTAGGCCGCCCTGGTATGGAAGCAGCTTGTCCCCTCTCCCAGAAGACTGACTGTGCACCCTGCCCCACCCCCAGGCAGGTTGAGAATCTGCCCCCTCCAATACATTGGTGGCTAGGGCCTGTTCAAATCAGGCCCACAAGCCCAGCAGGGTGCAAGCAGTCCCAACAGGGGCCAGCACCACTCCAAAAGTACTCCTACCCTGGGGAGAGGGAAAGAAAACCACACAGACCAGCCTGACTCTAGCCCCAGGAGTGGGCTGGGGACAGAGGGCTGGTCTGTTTCAGTCCCTGCCCACAGTGAAAGCTTCTCAGGGGACAATACAAGGAAAGTACCCTGCAGTTTGGTGCACAGTATCTCTGGAAAATACTCTGTCTTACTCAACTCAAGCCCAAGGCAGCCCCAGGATGGCCCACTAATACCACAGGGATCAAACACTGCTCACACAGGCAAAGAGAGCCACTGCAGATGACTGTACTGAAGGGAAAAGGGGCTTAGCCCAGAAGCAGGGTGCACACAGCACATAGGAGACACCCCCGAAGTTCCAGGATCTAGTAAACAGGGGACATTACACTGCAGGGCACTATAGGCCCTAATGAAATAGAAACTAAAAAACAATAGAACGGATTGTTGAAACCAGGAGCTGGTTCTTTGAAAAGATCTACAAAATTCATAAAACGTTAGCCAAACTCATCGAGAGAGAGAGAGAGAACTCAAATAAAATCAGAAATGAAAGGAATAACAATTGGCACCACAGAAATGCAAAGGATTGTAAGAGAATACTATGAAATATTACAGCATATCATACATATACATCATATACATACATCATACATATATCATAACAAATTAGACAGCCTAGAAGAAATGGATAAATTCCTAGAAACATATAACCCCAAAGCCAAAGCAGGAGGAAATAGACAATTTGAATACATCAATTAGAAGCAAGGAAATTGAGTTAGTAGACAAAAAACTCCCAACAAACAAAAGTCCAGGACCAGATGGCTTCACGGGTGAATTCTACCAAATATTTAAAGAAGAATTAATACCTATGCTCAACCTATTCCAAAAAATAGAAGAGGAAGGAAAACTTCCAAATTCACTCTATGAGGCCAGCATTACCCTGATATCAAAACCAGATAAAGACACCACCAAAAGAAAAGAGAGAGAGAGAGAGAAAACAATACAGGTAGATATCTCTAATGATGAACATAGATGTAAAATCCTCAACAAAATCTTAGCAAACCAAATCCAACAAAACATTAAAAAAAATCATTCACCATGATCAAGTGGGATTTATTCCCAGGATGCAAAGGTGGTTTAATATTCACAAATCAATCAACATGATACATCACGTCAGTAAGAGAAAGGACAAAAACCATATGATCATTTTGATAGATGCAAAAAAAAAAAAAACATTTGACAAAGTACAACATTAATTCATGATAGGAAACCCTCAACAAAGTAGGTTTAGAGGGAATGTATTTCAACATAATAAAGGCCATATATGAAAAATCCACAGCAAACCTCATACTCAATGGTGAAAATCTGAGAGCTTTTCCCCTAAGATAAGGAATAAGACAAGGATGTCTACTCTCACAACTTCTATTCAACATAGTACTGGAAAACCTAGCCACAGCATTCAGACAAATAAAAGGAATAGAAGGAAACCAAATTGGTAAGGAAGAAGTAAAACTTTCACTATTTGCAGATGACATGATACTATATATAAAAAACCCTTAAAGACTCCACCAAAAAACTACTAGGACTGATGAATGAATTTAGTAAGGTCTCAAGATACAAAATCAACATACAGAAATCCATCGCATTTCTATACCCTAATAATGAAGCAGCAGAAAGAGAAATTAAGAAAACAATCCCATATACAGTTGTCCCCCCAAAATAAAATACCTACGAACAAACCCAACCAAAAAGGTAAAAGACCTATACTCTGAAAACCTGAAACATTGATGAAAGAAATTGAAGACCACACAAAGAAATGGAAAGACATTTCATGCTCATGGACTGGAAGAACAAATATTGTTAAAACGTCCATACTACCCAAAGAATCTACAGATTTAATGCAATCAGTAACAAAATACCAACAGCATTTTTCAACAGAACTAGAACAAACAATCCTAAAGTTTGTAAGAAACCACAAAAGACTCTGAATAGCCAAAGCAGTCATAAAAAAGAAAAGTGAAACTGGAGTTATCACAATTCTAGATTTCAAGCTATGTTACAAAGCTGAAATAATCAAAACAATATGGTACTGGCACAAAAGTAGGATCATTCGGACAGACTAGAAAGGGAACAGAATAGAAAACCCTGAAATAAACTCATGATTATGCGGTCAATTTATCTTTGACAAAGAAAGCAAGAATACGAAATGGAAAAAAAGATAGTCTCTTCAACAAATGGTGCTGGGAAAAGATGAATGAAATGGACAGCTACATGTAAATGAATGAAACTGTGCCACTTTGTAATGCCATACAAAAAATAAACTGAAAATGGATTAAAGACCTAAATGTGAGCCCTGAACCCATAAGAATCATAAAAGAGAGCACAGGCACTCATTTCTCTGACATTGGCTGCAACATCTTTCTAGATATATCTCCTGAAGCAAGAGAAACATAAGCAAAAATGAACTCTTGGGACTGCATGAAAATAAAAAGCTTCTGCACAGCAAGGAGACAATCAACAAAATTAAAAGGCAATCTACTGAATAGAAGATATTTGAAAATGACATATCCAATAAAGAGTTAGTATCCAAAGTATATAAAGAACTTGTACAACTTAACACCCAAACGAAAAATAATCCAATTTTTAAATATGGGCAGAAAACCTGAACAGAAATTGCTCCAAAGAAGACATACAGATGGCCACTGGACACATACAAAGATGCTCAACATCACTTATCATCAGGAAAATGCATAACAAAACTACAATGAGATATCACCTCACCTGTCAGAATGGCTAAAATAAAAAGCACAAGAAACAACAAGTGTTGATGCAGATGTGATTGTGGAGAAAAGGAACCCTCATGCACTGTTAGTGGGAATGCAAACAGGTGTAGCCACTGTGGAAGACAATATGTGTGAAATAGGTGATGGGAACTTATTCATGTTGATGAACATGAATAAGACATGGACTTGTTGAATCACTATATTGTACACCTGAAACAAATATAATACTGTATGTTAACTACACTGTAATTAAAATAAGATAAAAATAACACAGAAAAAAACTATCAACATTTTGCTATGCTTATTTTCGCTATTACCAACTTTTTTTTAAACAACACTAAGAAAAATTTAAAACATACAAAAAAGTTACAACTAATATTTTAATCATGCTTTTGTGTATGTTTAGATATTTTCTTAACAATTTTAATTCCTTCGGGGTGCTTGGGTGGCTCAGTCATTAAGCGTCTGCAGGTCATGATCCCAGTGTTCTGGGATCAAGCCCCACATTGGGCTTCCGGCTCAGCAGGAAGCCTGCTTCTCCCTCTCCCGCTCCCCCTGCTTGTGTTCCTGCTCTCGCTGTGTCTCTCTGTCAAATAAATAAATAAAATCTTTAAAAAATAATAATAATTTTAATTCCTTCATAGGCATATGATCTAGCTAATTTTAAGTTCATTTTGAAGTATTTAATTATTTCTGGATTATCTTTTAAATATATTAGAATAGATTAAGCAAGGCTATTCCAGAAACATTTTTCTATCAGGTGTACTTACTAGGCTGAGGAAGGCTTCTCAATCACTTGTTCATGAATCATTTAAAATGAGACCATCTGAAACATATGAAATAAAATGTGGAGAACAAATCACTATGGGGAAAGTAGTATGTTGTGAAAAGGGAATTATCTAGCACTAAACCTCCATGATTTTATTATGCTTAGAAAATTTGTCCTGTGTTCTTACTTTGCTACATTGAAATGCCAGAAGGTTTGCTTCTCAGCATGCAGGCTCATGGAAACACAGTAATGTGTTTCTTGGTAAGGTCTCCTGAAAATGCACACTTTGCTGAGGCACCAAATGTCCAGAGGGGTTCATTAATCACATTAGAGCTTTATGAGTTAGGAAAAACATTCTCTTCCTTCCATCTTCCTTATCAAATCTCTATCTTATGGGCTGTCAACACATTGAATAGGTGAAATTTCATAATTTAGTGTTTAAAGATGACAAAATGATGTTAAATTTGGATTGTCTTGGGGCATTTTTGTGTGTAATTTAACAATTTAACATTTTGACATCATTTAAACAACATATCTGGAGGAGTACTTTGTTCATGTAATTAGTACACCATCAGGCTGTTTCAGTGTTTGAATCATATGGAGACATCTAACATTGTTTTTAAGAGAAGCTCACTGATAGCACAATATAGCAAGTAGCTTGAGGGGAAAATATGCCTTATACTTTTCATCCTTTACAAGAATAAAGTTTAGGAGTGGAGTTTTAGTAGTAGTAGGACTAGTAGCTAAAACTTATTACAGGTCCCATTTCAGGTCCCAAATTTCAGGTCCCATTTCAGGCCCCAAATATCAGACTCTGATGTAATAGTCACAAAAACCCTATAAACTTAGTACTGTTACTGCCCTTTGCAGTTTGTATAGTATCCAGAACATCACTGTTGGTTAAAGTTTGTGAATAAATAAATGAATACATTGATGTGTAGGGGAAAATCATATTTAGAATGTTTCTGAAAAATATTTTATCTTTTCTAAACAACTTTTATCAATTGGATACATTAGAAGCATATGCTCCTAGGATAAGAATAAAGCATGTTGCAGTTTTTTTAATTTCATGTTTCTAAGTGTAAAATAACAATTGAATTGAATGATAGATAATAATCTCTATTTTGGTAACTTATGAGAAAATGATATGGTAAAATAATCAACCTTGGCCTTGTTTTTGTAATATTATTCTTAAAACCATGATATTCTGGTTACATAGGGTGATGACAAGATTTATGCTTTTGTGTTTTCTTCCATACTCTCTTTTCCTTTCTCTATGGACATCGGGTTTTGGATTCAAATCACCAATTATTCTGCAATTGATAAGCCTAAATCTCTGGGGTACAAACCATATAACCTGGATCTGAAATTGAATCTCCTTTGGATTTTGTGATAACATTGATCCAGCCCAATTAACTTAGGTAGATAATGCCTGTTTACTATCTGCCTCTGAGGCCTCTGTTCAGGTTTATTATTTCTGTCAGTGTTATTCCAGCTTTGATTCTTTGTGCAACTGATTCTTTGTGTGGCACCTGTTAGGCTTAAATTCTTTTCCAAATGCTGCTGAACAAACATCCATATATATGTTGCATTACTTTTTTTCTAGTTACAAAAGTAATATCTTCTTATTATGAAATGTCATATTACTTAAAATTGCTACCATATTTGTATGTATGTATGTGTGTGTGATTGCATTTATATGTGATCAGACTGTAGATATTATTGTTAAGTTTTTTCTGTTTAACATCATGAACATTTTCTGTTGCCATTGATAATATTCTCCAGCATAAACTTAATGGTTGTATAGTATTATGGAATTAAATTATTTGGATATATAATCCAATCTCATACTGTTGGATACTTAGTTTTTTTTTACCAGTTTACTTGTTGAAACAAAAGTCTGATGAACAGCCTTGTATACAAATTTCCATACTGAAAATATTTCTTTATTAGAAGTAATTTTCTAGGTCAAAACACATTCAGGCTTTTGTACAACCACCTTTAAATGTAGAAGAAGTTTTTCCAATAGAGAATAATATTAAACTTCTTCGCAAACATTTTGTATACATGAAGAGCTTCGGGTGTTTGCATTAATTTATGGGTTAGCTCCTTGAATGTCACCTTTTATAAGAAATTTTTCATTCTTGTTTTTTGCATATACCTTTGACTCCATTATTTACAGAGTGCTTCTCCCTGGAGATAGCCACGACAGGTTTCCAGGTTATCTCGTGACTTGATGAAAATTGCAATTCTTCCATCTCTACTGTCTTACTCCATTTATCTAGCAGAACTTTTCTGGCAAATAGGATATCTAACATTTTTCCAAGCAAATTACTATCAGATATTTCCTGTGATAAGCTTAAAATAAGACCTGAACTTGCCAATATAAACATCTTTCTGTAATATGCATTTCTTGCTTTGTAATCAGAATTAAATTTTCTTGTTTTACCTTTTTCTAGGAAAAATGAAGACTGTGCAGCAAGAGTCACTGGTTCTGTACACTTCATAGCAAACAATACTTCTGGCAAACACACTCATAGTTAACAACCTGATTGGTTGCTAAGTCTCAAGCTGTGAATGCGACAAATGTATATTAACGATTTATATCACCGGCTTGAGTAGGATAATTAATTATTTGATCAACATTCTCTAGGCCAAGTGACCCCAGCAACAAATTTCACAAGTTGGTTCCCCATGACTTAACAGATTTAGCCAGTGTTTTGCTGAGGTCTTTTTATAGATTGGGCACTAGACTCAGCATTTTCCCTGAGGATATCTCACAACATTCTAATAAGTCGTGGCAGGCAATTTTATTATATTAATTTTATTATATTAATATAAAATTACTGATGAGGAAACTGATCTCAGTGAGGTTAATTAATTTGTTGAAGTCACGATCTATAAAGGTGAGCACTGGGAATGGAGCACAGATCTTTTAACTCTACAGTTACTGCTTTTCCCATTACCCTCTGTACAAAGTATTTTGTTTACATGTGTTTCATTCTTAGAAAATATGTACTGAATTTTAACTTACTGCAGGCTTTGGGCTTAATACTAGGAAATGAAAAAGGGTAAAATTAATTAATGAGATGATAATAAGTAAAGTATATGGATCTTAGTTTCTTAGAGTGAACTGTCTGGAAGGGAGACAAATATTAATCAAATTCCTCAAAGAATGTAAATGACAAGTATTCCTTAGATCTACATAAAGAAAGGAAGATTACCATAAAAGGAATAATTGAAGGTAAAATTAAAAAAAACTTATTTTTCTTATTTTTAATTGATCTAACAAACAGTAATATGTTCAAAGTAGTAACAACAATGTATTTGAGTATGTATGCTTAATTGAATGCCAGTAATGATACAGGGATGGGAAGGGGGGATTAGCAATAGTTGGTTATAAAGTAATTGCACTACCTGTGAGGTGGTATAGTGTTATTCAAAGGTGAACTTGGGTTAATTGCAAATGCATATTGCAAATTCAAGGGCAACCCCTAAAAAAAAGGTAAAAAGTGAAATATAATTGATATGCAGAGAAAAGAAGAAAAATTAGAATCATAAAATGCTCATTTAGAACTATAAAAGGGGGGCTCCTTGGTTAAGGGTGGCTCAGTTGGTTAAGCGTCTGCCTCAGGCTCGGGTCATGATCCCGGGGTCCTGGGATCAAGCCCCGCATCGGGTGGGGAGGTAGGGAGTCTGCTTCTCCCTCTCCCTCTGCCCCCCCAAGTGCTCTGTCTCTTTCTCAAATAAATAAATAAAATCTTTAAAAAATTAAAATAAAACTACAAAAGGCACAAAAAGAGTGGAAGACAAAAATAGGAACAAAGAAGAAGGACAACAAATAGAAAACAGTAACAAATATGGTAACTATTAATCCAACTATATCAATAATTCAAACTTCAATAGTCTAAATAAATGAATTAAAAGACTGAGACTGTCAGAGTAGATAAAAAAAGACTCAACTATATGTTGTTTAGAAGAAACCCACTTTAAATAAAAAGACACACATAGAAATGGTTTGGGGAAAACTGGACAGTTACAGGGAAATGAATGAAACTGGACCACTTTCTTACACCTAAAAATAAACTCAAAATGTATTACAGACCTAAATGTGAGACCTAAAATCATAAAATCCTGGGAAAGAACCTAGTCAGTCATTTCTCTGAATCGGCTATAGCAACACTTTTTTAGATAAAAATCTTTTTTTAAAAATTTTTTTAAAGATTTTATTTATTTAATTGACAGAGAGAGAGAGAGAGAGAGACAGAGAGAGAGGGAACACAAGCGGGGGGAGTGGGAGAGGGAGAAGCAGGCTTCCCGCCTAGCAGGGAGCCCGATGCGGGGCTCGATCCCAGGACCCTGGGATCATGACCTGAGCTGAAGGCAGTCGCTTAACCAACTGAGCCACCCAGGTGCCCCTTTAGATAAAAATCTTAAGGCAAAGGAAACAAAAGCAAAAAATAAATTATTGGGACTACATCAAAATAAAAAGATTCTATATAGCAAAGGAAACAATCAGCAAAACAAAAAAACAACCTACTGAATGAGAGAAGATATTTGCAAATGACATATCCAATAAAGGGTTACTATCTAAAATATATAAAGAACTTATACAATGCAACACCAAAAAACCAAATAATCCAGTTAAAAATGGGCAGAGGGTGCCTGGGTGGCTCCGTCCATTAAATATCTGACTCTTGATTTTGGCTTGGGTCATGATCTTGGGGTTGTGGGATTGAGCTCTGTATTACACTCCATGCTGGGCATGGAGCCTGAGTGGGATTTTCTCTCTTCCTTTCCCTCTGACCCTCCCCTCCTCACTTAAAAAAAAAAAAAATGGGCAGAAGACATGAACAGACATTTCTCCAAAAAAGACATACATATACATGAAAAGATGCTCAACATAGAGCCAACAGACCCATGAAAAGATGTTCAACATCACTCATCATCAGGGAAATGCAAATCAGAGCTAGAAGACTATAGATCAATGCTAACAAAATTCTGATGGAAAACAATTTCCAACCAAATCCTACATCTAGCTGAATTTCCACTTAAGAATAAAAGAAAAGAGATATTTGAAAGCATGGAATGTTTTTAAAAATTTACTTCTTGTGTACTCTTTCTTAGCAAACTGGTGAAGAATTTGTTCTGTTATTATGAAGGTATAAAGCAAATGTGAAGAAAACATGGCATCTACAAAACAGGGAATTCAATACAAAAGACAATTCAACACAAGAGAGGTAAAATAATTCTAAGTATGATAGTGAAGTGAGTTCCAAGCAGAACAGCTGTGTAGCTGACTGAGAGGACAATCATTGGCAGATGTTTTCAAAAGGACTTTTATCCCCCCAAAGTTCATGCATTCCAATGATTTGAAGAAATGAGAATTTTTATTTTGAATTATTGGTATCACCATTAAATCCCTGAAAATTACATGATTGTTTGCATTATTTAACATCTATATAGTGCTTATTAAATGTTTGCCACTGTTTTAAGCTGTTTTTTATTTTTTTACATGTATTGATTCATTAAACTCACGTTAGTCCTCTGTTATAGATGTTATTTTTTACCCTGAGAATTTAGATTGCTGTTTAGTGGCAGAGTTAGGATTTGAACTTAGGAAGTCTACTCCAGATTCTGTGCTGTGAACCACCACCTATCTCCTTCTCATCCAGTCACAGCTTGAATTGAAATCTACCCTATTCTAAGAATGTAGTCAACAGTTTTTTTTTCTTTCCCTTTCTAATTTTGGACTGCTCAGTGGATCTGAGAGTTAAGATTGTGACTTTTGCTGCTTTATGGAAATGTAGAAATTGAGTCTTATTGTTGAGTTTTAGCAGAAGTGTTATATATATTTTGCCTTCAATGTTAAAGAGAAGGAAATTAGTAAGTGCAGCCAACCTCCAGGGGTGGTTTTATAAAACAGCAGAATGTTTTATTGCTTCCTAACATTACATTTCAATTTTAAGCATTTAACAATCTTTATTATAGATGAAAGTGATTAGAACAAAGACATCGTATATTTTGCTGTTGGGATTCATGGTAGAATTATTTTATATTGGAGTTGCAAAAGTCAGTGTTACAATGGAGTCCTAGTATAATAGATGTCTACAACTGCAGTTAAATTAGTTGAGAGAGCACTTTTTGTCTATTAAAAAAGCCTAACTAGGAGTTTGCTTCTGACACTAACTAGCTCTGTCAACTTAGGAGCCAAACCAGTTGTTTGATTTGTACTCCATGGTTAACCAAAATTTCTCTGCACCTATGGAGTATAATTGGGGGTAATAATATTCTCTTCAAGGGTTGTTTTATGGTTTTGAACTGGCTGAACACACATTGATGGATTATGAAATATTCAACAGAGCATATGAATAAGTGCATACTATTTTTTTCTGGACCAAAAATGCTGAAAAGTGATGTAGCAGACAGGCTACTAACAAGGATTATTCTTGCTCTGGAAGAATTCACACTTTCATGAGGAAAAAACAAACAGAACACAACTGCAAAGCAATATGAAAATTGTTAAAATAGGGGTAAGTGCAAACATCTATTGAACACAGAGACAAGAATCCCCAACTCAATATATCCCTAGTCTACTGATTTTCCCACTCTCCTAAACAAATGTCATCACCTTAAATTCCCAATACCTGTTAACATTCCCACTCTGTCAGCTGATAAGCTTGCTTTTTTCATTAACTCTAAAACAAAGACAATGCCAAGGCCACCACTGCCATATGAAGTCAATCCAGGTGCTCTGCCAATGTGTCTGTTTTCATAATTGAGCTATGCATGGTCATATCTGAATCCAGTTCTCTCTGTGGGCATTATGATCCCATTCCTTCTTGAATCAAAGAAAACACAACTCCAGTAACATAAAATATATGTCATGTTTTCACTCCTCCTCTCAGAAACAAAACCTTTTCTTGAAGCCACCCTACCAAATGGCTACTGCTTGATTTTTTCCCTTTGTAACAATAGTCCTCGAAAGAGTTACCTACCTTCACTCTCTCTAATCCCTCTTCTCACGTTGTCTCTTCAACAAGCTCCAACACACTAATCTCCAATCACTCCACTGAAACTTCACTCCTTACTAGTGACTTTGTTTTGCTAAATCCTATGCACAAATATCAGTTCTCCTCTTGCTTAACCTGTCAACAGCATTTGACACAATATGTCCTTCTTAAAATAACCTTCTTCACTTGACTCACAGCTTATTTTTCACACATTCTCATCGTTTTTTCCTTCTCATGCCTCTTGGCCCATTCCTCGTCATCTTTGTTACCTCTTAACTTTGGAGCCCTCTCCTCTCCCCCTGGTCTTAGTTCCTGTTCCTTTTCAATTCTCTCTCTCCAAACTCATATCCACACTCTTATCACCTCATTTCAACTCATTGTTATGTATACCACCTTTATATCTCCAATCCCACATTTATATTTCCACTCAGGACCTCTCACTTGACTGCCAAGCCCAAAGGCACATTATTTTAAAACTAAGGTTAAACTTTGACTCCTTACTTGCAGGAGTCACTTTCAGGGTTCTGGGTAGTAGTCTAGCAATGTGATCATATGGGCAACAAGTTTTGTAAAATGTGCATTCACAAGAAAAAAACTGAAAAGACAATTTCCGTAACATATTATGAAGGGACTGTAGTTTAAGGCAAATGGAAAATAATAGGATAGAAATGTGTCAAAAATTAGTAATTTGCTACAAACTGGACATTTGTATCAGTGCTATATGAATGGAGAGGCCTTTGTATTTCTGACATGTAACTATCCTTCCATGACAGCCGAATATCTGGGAACACTTAAAATTTAAGATGATTCAAAAGACATATTTTTACATACAAATGATCAGTAAATAATGGGAACATACAGTATGTTCAACATATTCCTTGAAGTATTTACGAATTCATTCAATTGATCATTTAATAACTATTAATTCAGTGCATACTATATTCAAAGCACCATGCCTATGAAGGAATGTCCATACATGTCTCTCGGGGAGTTTTATAAATCTGTTGAGGTAATAAAATATAGATACATAAGCCTCTCACTAGGCATCCTCATGAGAGTAACATTGTTGTTAAACCCTGTGTGGCAATCCCTGATGCACTGCTGTGATATCCAGGGAAGACATGGAGATCTGGAAATCCAACTACTTCCTTAAAATCATTCAACTTTTTTTATTTTAAGATTTATTTATGAGAGAGAGAGAGCGTGCACGTGAGTGGGGGAGGGGCAGAGGGAGAGAATCTTCAAGCAGATTCCACACTGAGTGGGAAGCCGGACTCAGGGCTCTGTCTCACTACCCATGAGATCATGACCTGAGCCAAAACCAAGAGTTGGACGCTTAACCAATGAGTCACCCAGGTGTTCCCAGATCATCTAACTTTTCAATGATTATCCAAGATGCTTCATTGTGGGAGTAGACAACAGGGCTCCAAGCAGATGCAGCAGGTTGGGATGTCCCTTCTTGGGAAAGCTGTGGTGCTACAGGCAAGAACATCATGATTTCCAAGGCCATCTGAGGGCATCTGTAGACCATCTCAGCTCTGGAGAGACTGTCACCTCATATCCAGGGGGATGTGGGCTTTGTGTTCACCAAGAAGGACCTCACTGAGATCGGGGTCATGCTGCTGGACAATAAGGTGCCAGCAGCTGCCCATGCTGGTGTCATAACCCCACAGGAAGTCAATGTACCAGCCCAGAACACTCATATGGTGCTAAAGAAGTCCTCCTCCTTCCAGGTCTTACAAATCATCATTCCTAAATCTCCAGGGGAACCACTGAAATACTGAGTGATGTGCAATTGATTACTGGAGACAAAGTGGGAGCCAGCAAAGCCATACTGCTGAACATCTCCCCCTTCTCCTTTGGGCTGATCATCCAGCAGGCGTTTGATAATGGCCCCATGTACAACCCTGAAGTGCTTGGCATCATCACAGAAGAAACTGCATTCTTAGTTCCTGGAGGGTTCTTGCCATGTTGCTAGTGTATATTTGCAGACTGATTGTCCCATTGTTACATTAGTACCCTGTTCTATTACCAGTGGATACAAATGGGTTCTGCCTTTGTGGAAGCTGATTATACATGCTCACCTGCTGAAAAGGTCAAGGCCTTCTTGGCTGCTACTCTGGTGGCAGCCATTCCTGTGGCGACTGCCACCACAGCTGCTCCCGCTATTGCTCTGCAGCTGCTGCCCCAGGCAAGGTTGAAACAAAACAAGAGTCAGAGGAATCCCGCGAGGCTATGGGATTTGGTCTCTTTGACTGATCACCAAAAAAGCAACCAACTCATCCAACTTATTTATGAGACAAGGAAATAAAGGCTTACTTCTCTTTGAGAAAATAAAGTATGGATGTATAAGTAGTACAAGGCAATATATGAGAATAATTAGATCACACATTTAGGAACTGATACAACAATAAAGCAAAGATCCTCTGAGGAAAAGTAGTTTAAAGTAGAGAGTTGAAGAAAGAGTTGTGGAAGATTTTATTAACCATTCAGGTAGGGCAAGAGCACACAGGACCTTGGCAAAGTGGTTAAAAGGGATTTTTCTCGGGGCGCCGGGGTCACTCAGTCAGTTAAGCATCTGACTTTTCAATTTGGCTCAGTTCATGATCTCAGGATTGTGAGATAGAGCCCCACGTTGGGCTGTGTGCTGGGTGTGGAGCCAGCTTAAGATTCTCTCTCTCTCCTTCTCCCTCTGCCCCTCCCCCACCACTTTAATTTTTAAAAAAAAATTTTTTTAATTTAAAAAAATTTTAAATTAAAAAAAATTTTCTTGGAGAAATAAACCTTCCTTAATAGTTGTGTAAAAAGATGTAATTTTTTTTCATTAAAATAGAAATATTTTCAAAAGTTAGATAACCAGAAAAATTAGCTTTCTAAAACAAGGTTCTTATTTCTGGGAGAATTCACTTTAAATACCAAAAATATTAAGAATATAATTATATCTGTTTAAAGGATAAGTAAAAGCTGTAATTGAAAGTCACATGCTGTGGAGAGAGGTTTTTTCTTTACTCTTTATAAGAAAAAAAGGTATAAGAATGTTTCCAAGATGATAAGAAAAGTTTCCCATTGGGAAAAGAGAGGGGGCTTTGTTGTTTCTTCTACAGAAAATTGAAAGAGCAGAAGTTGAGTTGATATTGAATTCTTTCACTAAAATTTGACTGTAACTCATACCTCTGTCCTGGCCCTGGGTAAAGAATTAAAGATCAGATAGAATCCTCATAGTCTGTTAATTGAGGTCCAGAAATCATTCAAATAAAAATTCAAGTAAACGATGAAATTGTGTTTGTGTTTTGTGGAAGATTGCTCTGTCAAAGGAAGCCAGGTCAAGACTGGAGGCAAGGATAGCAGTAAAATTTTGACCTAATTCATCAGGAAAATAGTAAGAATTTAAAATAAGGAGATGATCGCTTGAATAAAAACATTTAACATTTATTAGAATCTTATTATATGCAAGGATAGTCTAAGTGAATTACAGATAATTTGGTCAAGGTTGAACACATTTAATAAAGCTGAGATTGGAACCCCTGCAGTCTGGTTCCAGACATGTACCACTAACCATTGAACTGAACTGTTTCTAAACATAGAATGGAATGAAAGGTTTTTTTTTTTAAGAAATGCCATTTAAAAAATAAAATAAACAAAATTTTATTATTAGAAATTTAAACTAAAAAAACCTAGTGGCTTTGGCACAATTATTGCCTTATGAGTATAAGAGACATTTGTTTAAATTGTGATAATCTACTGTTTGATATTCCAGCAGCTTCTCTCAACTATTTAACTTTTAAATTTCTCTAATTCTCAGTCATATCATTGGTAAAACTGGTATAATAATACCTATTTTGTAGAGATTTGTGCGTGTGTGTGTGTGTGTGTGTGTGTGTGTGTGTGTGTTAAGTATTAGCTCATAGTATGTATGTATATGGCACATGATGCGGCTGCTGATTGATGATTCTAAGCCTGGATAGCAGAATAAA
This sequence comes from Eumetopias jubatus, assembly GCF_037043125.1. Classification (NCBI taxonomy): domain Eukaryota; kingdom Metazoa; phylum Chordata; class Mammalia; order Carnivora; family Otariidae; genus Eumetopias; species Eumetopias jubatus. Next base: position 46,833,030 of record NW_028274812.1, read on the forward strand.
TTATGGCATTATTGTAGAATATACAAGATTAAGAAAGATAATGTATTGGAGAAGTTGTTGAGACTTTCACAGATGTAATAAATTATTTATTATTTCATTTGTTTAAATTGTGAGCAAATCTTTTTGTGAAAGAGAAAAAAAACAAGGAAAGACATAAAATAAAAGTAGAGAAGTTAATGAAAGTAGAATTCAAACAATCATTTTAAAGCACACGCCAGTTTCTCTTTTAACTTTAAAAACTAGGGCCTGGGAAGGATGGGAGATATTGTAAGATAGAGTTTGTTGATATTGGGACTGGTGTAAAGAATAAATCTTATAAAGTAAAAACAAGAAATAGTATCCTTTGTGAAATAGATAATATCCAATTCTGATTTACTCTTAGGGATGAGTGAATTCTGCGGAGGTCCGCGTATCTCTCACCCCCAGAGATTACTTGTTAAATTGAATGACACTGTCAAACCATGTAACCAGTTTTCGTACATTTGCATTTACGGTACCCATAGGTGTTAAATGCTGTACGGATGACTAATAAAAAGGTGAGAGACAAAAGAAGTCATCAGTGGACATACTAATAATAGAAAAATTGGTTTATGAGGGAGGATAAAAGGAAGAATAAGGAATAACACTCCTGGTACAATTCCTTTGAAAAACAGGAAATAACAGTTTAAAAAAATGAGGAAAAAGGCCATGTTGTGAGATAGGAAAGCAGAAAAAAAATGTCATTTTGTCAAGGCCAGTAATATAAGTGGGAATCCTAGTTTGAAAAAGAATATTCCAGAGTGGAAGGGATAGGGATGGTATCCTTTAGACTTTCCTTAAAGTATCTCGTATTTTAGATCTGACTTTGAAAACATGGAAATATTTTGCATAATTAGGAAACAACATCAAAGCAAAATGAGACACAGAAAACAACCTCTAAAAATTGTAAGCAAATGAGGCAAATAAACCTAACTGTATGACATCAGTGCCTTAAATAGAGGAACTTGAAATAGAAATTTAAAATAAGGAATTGACTTATACATCCTCATGAGATTTATATCTTAAGGTCAAACAAACTGCAAAAAACAAACAAAAACCCCCTAAAGCCAACCAAAAAAAAAAAAACCTTAAACTGATTTTTGTAATCATGTAGTTATTAATATTAGAACATTGGCATGTTGATTCTGAAAGTATGTGTATGCACATACATATGTACACATATGGGTAAGGAATCACCTCAATAGGAGTTTCTTATTACTGTTACAACAAATTTACCACAAATTTAGAGGTTTGAAACTACACAGATTTGTTACCTTGTAGTTCTGGAGGTCAGAAGTCTAAAATAGTTTCACAAGGCTGTTTCCTTCTGGAAGCCCTAGGAGAGATTCTGTGTCCTTGCCTTTTCCAGTTCTAGAGGTCGCCCAAATCCCTTGTTTATGAATGATTCTTCCATATTCAAAACAAAGACAACAGCATGACAACTTCTAATGTCCCTTTCTCCATCTGTCCCTCTGCTTCCAGCATCACGTTGTGTTCTGTGTGTGTAAGACTTTTTTGCCTCTTTCTTATAAGGATCCTTGGGGTTATAATGGACTCACCTGGATAATCTAGGATAATCTTCCCATTTTAAGATTCTTAATCACATCTGAAAAGTCCCTTTTGCTGGATATGGTAATTTATTCACAGGTTCCAGGGATTAAGACAAACATTATTGAGGGAACATTATTCAGTCTACTACAAGAGGGGACTAAGAGTTTTAGTATATATGTGATGTATGTAAATAAATAAATAAAGTTAGATTTATTGTGCTTGCTACATGAAGGGAAAAGCTCTTCAGAGGATCTATGAAATTTCTTTCTTTTTCTTTCTTTCCTTCCTTCTTTCCTTCCTTCTTTCTTTCTTTTTTCTTTTTCTTTCTTTCTTTCTTTCTTTCTTTCTTTCTTTCTTTCTTTCTTTCTTTCTTTCTTTCTTTCTTTCTCTCTCTCTCTCTCTCTCTCTCTTTCTTTCTTTCTTAGGATCTATGAAGTATCTTAAAATGAGAGAAGTTATGGAAGGATATATATACTGGTTGGGAGCCTTAAGGAATTATTGATAATTTGTAAACTAATCAGGTTGCTGGTACAATCATATTATATGAAGTTACTGTTAGATCAATTTATCTGTGATCTTAGTCTTAGAGAGAAGACTGAGCAAATACTACATCTATTTGAGTTTAGATATTCTGTGCTATACACCATGGTTGGGTTTCTTAAATATATCTCTGTTATTAGCCATAGTACAGTCCATTTTGCATATGTGGCTTCTGCTTTAATTATCAGCACACTGCCTCCAGGAATTCTTCAGCCTAAGAAAACGGATAAATTTTTATCTTCTTAGGATGTGATCAGTTCAAATTTATACCACTGTTTGATGGGTCTTGATTATTTGTTGAGTTTTTAAATGCAAGCCAAAAGACAGTGAAGCAACATCTTTAAAATACTGCAAGAAAGAAACTGTCAACCTAGAATTCTGAACACACGGAAAATATCTTTCAAAAATGAAGAGGAAATAAAGACATTTAAAGACATAAAAGTAAAACAAATTAAATAATACCAGACTAGCTCTGTAAGAATGTAAAAGGAAATCTTTCAGAAACAAGAAAAATGACAACAAATAGAAATTTGAATCTATGCAAAGAAATGGTATATAAAGTATAAAAATAAATAATTTAAAATATCTTTTCCTTGCTTTATAAATATCTTTAAAAGATAAATTGGGATAAAAAAATAGACTGGGACTGCTGATTTCTGGGCATTCAAGGAACTTAGAAGTTGCAGCTCTATCCTAACAAGTTGAACAAACTGAAAAATCAAGATTTTTAGATCTATCAAGGATCTAAACCTCTGGTCCCAAAGTTGGAGAGACAGGCAGACAGGTAATAACCATTTATTAGAATAGAAACCCACCTTTTTGGGAACCACTACTGGGGTGGGAAAACCTGAAGTATAATCAACAAGTTGCTGGAATCTCAGAGTGGTCAAGCCTGAGAGATCAAATTTCCAGGAGGATTCCAGTTTGGGGAGGTTCTTACATTTTTGTGAGTTTAATCTCCACTTTAGATTCCATGGACGTTAAAAGAATAAAAAGAGAGTAATACTAACTACTCTATGCCCACAAATTTGATAGCCTAAATGTAATGCACCAATTCCTCAAAAGACACAATCTGCTAAAATTCAAATGAAAAGAAATAGACAATCTGAATAGACCTATATCCATTAAAGAAATTGAATCAATGCTAACAACTTTCCCAAACAGAAGACTACGGGCTTAGATGGGCTCACTGGTGAATTCTATCAAACATTTAAGAAATTATACCAGTTCTCTACAATCTCTTCCCAGAAGACGGCAGTAGAAGGATTACTTCCTAACTCATTCTATGAGGGTACCGTTACCCTAATACCAAAGCCACACAAAAATGTTAAAAGAAATGAAATCTACAGATCCATATGTCTCATGAACATATATGCAAACATCCTTAACAAAGTCTTAGCAGATATATAAAGAGATATATACAATATATAAAAAGAATGATATACTACAAATAAGTGGGATTTATTCTAGGTATGCAAGGTTGGTTCAACACTTGAAAATCAGTTATGTAATCTATTACTTCCACAGAAGAAAAATCATACCAATAAATGCAGAAAAGACACTGGATAAAATAGAACACCCACCTATGATAAGAACTTTCAGTAAATTTGGAATAGAGGACAACTTCCTCAATTTGATAATGAATATCAACAAAAAATCACACCTAGTATCATACTTAATATTTTGAAATTGAAAGTTCTCCTGTTAACATTAGGAAAAAGGCAAAGATGTTTTTGCTTCACTGTGCTTTTCAACATTGTACTGGATACCTTAGTTAATGTAATAAGATAAGAGAAGGGAAAAAGAGAGGCAGCTGGGTGGCTCAGTTGGTTAAATGTCTGCCTTTGGCTCAGGTCATGATTGAGCCCCTCATCAGACTTCCTGCTCAGCAAGGGGTCTGCTTCTCTGTCTTTCTCTCCCTCTGCCCCTCCCTACCTCTCATTCTCTCTTTCAAATAAATAAACAAAATCTTAAAAAAAAGAGTTAAAAAAAAGAGAAAAAGAAAAGATATATATATACTGTGAAGGCAGAACTAAAACTGTGTTTGTTGGCAGAGGACATGATCATCTATAAGAAAATCTGAAAGAATCACATAAAAAACTCTACTGGACCTAACAAGCAATCATAGGAAGGTTGCAGGACATAAGGTTAATATACAAAAGTCAATTGCTTATCTGTATACCATCAGTGAACAAGTGTAACTTGAAATTAAAACACAATATTATTTACATTAGTACTCCCCCCAAATAAAATACTTAAGTATAAATCTAACCAAACATGCACAAGATCTTCTATGAGGATAACTATAAAACTGGTAAATAATGGGAAAGGATCAAACATTTATCCTTCCTTTTCAGTATAAATATAAATTAGGATAACCAGAAGTCAATAAGAATTCTTTCTGGCTGTAAGATTTGCAATAAAGAAGGAATAACAGAATTAAATGTTATTATTATACTGTTTTTAATGAACAAATAATATAATTAGGATAATTCTCTCTCTCTTCTTAAGCAAGTTTGAATTTGGTTTCTGTTACTTGCTATGTACTACGCACTTTGATGGGTGATACACAAATACATTTTTAGGGATCATAGTGGGTGTCTGGCAACATTTATTTTTCAACACAAGTCTCTGTGATAGGAGAGCCCAGTCATCCATACAAAACCTGGCTTAGGCTCAAAAAGACATTTTTGATAAATTGCCATTACTCCATTAAATACACTATTAAGAACACTGTGGAAATCAGTGAGAGGGAACTTATATCCTTGGTAGCTGTATCAAAGAGAAAACAGAAAAAAAATTAGACTGAAACAAAGTCTAAACTTTGACACAGAATAGTAATATTCTATGCTCTATTCTGGAAAACAGTCACCCAAATGCCACTTCAATGTTTGATTATGGAAGACCCAGTACTTTTTAAGGTTTTTAGCACATAGAAAAAAAAGGGAATAAAATACCTACAGGCAGTTCTATGTTCCTCATACTTTTCTACTCTTCAATTCTATCATTCTTTAGTGATGTTGTTTCTATATATTTTATCCCTCTGTTTACATATTTTTGAGCACATCGCTCCATACTATGGCTCTTAGAATAGAACCAGATGCTCCAAATGTAATCTGATCAGTGATATTCTTTTGGGACTATTACATGGTTTCAAGCATCCTACATAGAATTTTCTAGTGTTGGTATCTGGTCACAGAAATTCAAGATCTGGGCAGGTGTGGGAAATGAGATCATGCAGTTCTATTAAACCAGAAATACAAGCTACTAAATTTTGGCTATTTTTCTATTAGATTAATTTTTTTATTGAATATGTTAAATTTGTCAAATGCTTGGTAAATATTTTCCCGAAATTATGATTTAATCTTTGATGTGGTTTGTGATATACAAATTACTTATATTATTATAAGTAATATAAAGTTACCTTATATTAAAATTACTTATACATAAGGAATCATGGTGCTCTTTCATTTTTTAGCTTCCAAATTTCCAACCCTGATTAAGAAGAGCTGCCCAACCCCTGGATTATATATTTATTCTCCTAAATCTTCCTTAATATTTTATTATTTTACTTTTATATTTTATAAGAAAAATTCTTATAAGCCTAAAATGTATTTTGTTCATGGTATGTAAAAAAAGGTCCAAAGGTATATCCTGATTTCATGAATAGCAACTTGAACCAGCATTGTTTAAATTTTTTTTTTTTTTGCTTTTGAATTGAGATAATAACTTTTTCATATGTTAAATTTGCATATACCCTGGGCTTTATTTCTGGACTCTATCTTTGCTTATATATTTTTCTTTTTCTATGCTATTTCCAGAATATTTTTGTTATGTGAAATTATAGTATATGTTAAGCAATGACCCCTTCTCAAAATAGTTGCCTTAGTTATTATCAGAGAATTAAGTTTTCCTATGCTTAAGATAATTTTAAAATTTAAAAACCAAGTTAGAATTTTATTTGGGATTATGATAAATTTATAAATTAATTTTGTGAATATTAACATTTTTATGATATTCAGTCTTTTTATTTAAGAAAAAGAAATACTCTTCCATTTACAGAGATCTTATTTCATATCCTTCACTAAAATTCCATGGTTTTCTTCCTATGTATTCTAGGGTTTGCTTATTCATTTTGAGCATTTTAAAACTTTTATTGGTATTGTGAATTGAGTATTTCCTTTTCTATTTTCTAAATCTGTTTTACTGGTATATTTTTTATAAACTTACATTTTCAAGTTTTCTCATTAATAATAAATATATAACGTAATACAATTATGTATATATGACATGGCTTAAGACGCCACAAATTTATTATCTTAGAGTTCTGGGGGTCAGAAGTCTGCAATCCATTTTTGCTAGTCTGAAATCAATAGATTGGCAGGACTGTGTTCCTTCTGAAGGCTCTAGGATGAAAACCCATTTCCTTGCCTTTTCTAGTATCTAGAAGCTACCCCACTCCTTGGCCTGTGGGATCCCATCACTCTGACTTCTGTTGTCACATCTTGTTTGACTCTGACGTTCCTGCCTCACTCTTATGAGGACCTTCGTGACTACACTGGGCTCACCAGCTAATCCAGGGTAATTTCCTCATTTCAATGCCCATTACCTTAATCACATCTGGAGTCCCTCCTGGATGTAAGGTAGCACATTCATAGATTCTGGGGATTAGGAGGAGGACCTCTGTTGGAGGTCATTTTTCAGCCTACCACATGCCTGTGCACATTACTTTCAGGACTCACCTTTTTGAACTCAGTCACTGCTGCTAGCTCAGGCTCCGGGTACACCTGACAGGTATCTGAGTGCTGGGATCCTCACTCTGGACCAAGTTTTAGCATCTGACCAGTGCCTCTGTTGCAGGAATGGATGGGCAGAAGAGAACACTGCTCACAGAGAGGTCAGATTCCTGGATCTTGTTCTCTCCTCGATCCTCATGGTGCCTGATTACTTGAGTCTCTCCAGCTTGTGCTCATCTGGTTTTCACACAATTCTTTCTCCTAGGGCCTGCCAGCACTCCTGTCCCCTTGGCTAGGCTCCCACTGACTTGGAACAAGCCCTCCTTCTTTTTCCCTTCTTTCATACTGCCTGGCTTCAGAGCACTCCACACCCCTCATTTCCAGGATGAATTCCTGGCCGTGTTCCTCCAAGCTATCTTGTTCTCCAAAGTGTAAATAGGGGAGCCCTGCTCCCCGTCACAGGTTTGCTTTGTCTCCCTGAACTGAAATGTGCCTAAAAGTCATCCTTCTTTTGCTTTTTCCAGGCTCTGAGCATCTCTGCCCAGCTCCAAATGTTCTACCAGCCCCAGGAGACTCTCTACTGCTTTGAGGGGCCGCAGGTCCTAAGATCTGAGGCTCAGTCAGGGCACCGTGGCATTCACACCATAGCTGGACCACCAGAGGTGGGCACTCTGAAAGCAGGTGTATAAGAGTCCCAAACATGAAGTTGGTGTAGTTGACTGGCAAGATGCTTTGGGCCTGTGGGTGGTGTAGCCCTTTCCTTGGCATCTCCCTGCTACAAATCTTCTTAGGCAACCTTCTGGGATGTAACTTTTGGTGAATGGGACCTATTCAAGGGCTTGAATGGGGCCTGTTCAAGCCCTTCTTTCCAGTTCCTACCCCTCCTCAGCAGAAAGCCAGTTCTCATCTTGTTTTTCTCCCGCCACAATGAACTTCAAGGCCCCATTAGAGTAGAGGGAATTACCCTTTAAATTAGAGCCTCAAATATTTAGTAACATAAAGTTGTCTTTCCCAAGCAGGGCCTGCTTGGTTGCTTAGAAGCATGATGCTCTGTTTTTTTAAGCAACAAGTGAGCAAGTGGCCTTTGGGTATAAAAAAGCATTTATTTTTTATCCTTCTATATAGATCCTACTTTCTCACCCTTACGCAAACAAGAATGACTGTCTATTCTCCACCACTTCTACACATTCTTAAGTCTGTTTTTCATTTTAGTTTTTTAAAATTTGCTCAAGCATTACAGAATCATTGGCTGAATATAAAGAGAGAAAATATTCACCCATGATATCACTGCCATCCCTGACAAATTAAACTATTTTTTTGTTGCATGTTCCCTTCCAGTTTTTGTCCCCATGAACATATAATTCAAATAGTCGTAATCATAGTGTAGCTCTCATTTTGTGTTCTACATTTTCCACTTAGTATTAATTAAAAGCATTCTTTCCATGTTGCTGCAAAGTCATCGTAATTATCATTTTTAATGACTATAGGAGTTCATCAAGAGGGAAGTAGATTACTTAACACTTGCTCTGTTGTAGGGACTTTTGTGACCCTTTCAGAGTTCTATTTCTCCTTCAAGGTTGCCCTTGATGTCATGTCTCTCTTCTGTCCTCTGGGAGAGGGAGGGGAGGCAAGCCAGGAGATAGGGAATGGGAAGAGGAGAAAAATAGCACCGGGAGAAGCAAGCAGAGGAACTTGGATGACACACATTCATAGTTAAGACTCCTGAAGGTGAGAGCTGGAAGGAAACAGGCCTTTACCTGTTAAGTTCCTTCACTAATGGATATTTTTGAGAATGACTTTTTCACTTACATTTGGAAATGACTTTCAGTGCCTAGAGAAAAGATGGCTATAGGGAACTGATTGAGAAAACAAATTTAACCTATCAGTTTTAACTTCTCCAGCCATCAAAATTAACTCCCAAATGCTATTTGAAATTCTAAAAATATATATAATTTTTGTCAGTCAAATATTTAGTGCTGATTAGAGTTAACACAGTAACTTGAGAGTATTTCAACTATAAGTGCTTCTTAAGTTTCACAAGCTCTAAGCCTATAAGATGCTCCATAAGAGAAGGGTACCTTGACAAAAAATTTTGGGAAACAGTGATGCTGCATGTTAGATCCTTTTTTGGGATATCACAATACCCATTAATATATACAATGTCCTTAAAAGTCCTGCTGGAAGGAAAACTGCTTGACTTTGGTTGACTTGGTGTTTCCTAAGGCCACGGGGCCCTTTTGTCATATGGTACCTCCACTAGTCAGAATTTAATCAAGAAAATGAAAATAAGCTAGATAATTCAGAGAGGATTGACCACAGAGGCATATGTTAGGAAGTGTCAGAAAAGTTGAAGGAGACAAAAAGGTGTTGAAACCCAGAGATCTACAGCTACAGGAAGTACCTGCAACTCCAAAGGGTAGACATGGTGTTCCCAGAAGTTTCTTGTCAGCGATCCTGGGAGTACACACACACAGAACATGGTGGGATGCAGCAGGTAGTGGGACCACTGGGGAGATGCTAAGCTTTGGTGCTAGATGATGGAAGTGGCGTGAGCTAAGTTCTGGATCTGTGGAAGGATCCTGGAGCCCACAGCTATTTCCTGGAGGGGTGTTACCCTCTGTGATAAGCAGATGTCTTGTCCACATAATCTCTGTCCCCTGGTGTCATACTCATGAATACATCATGTTAAGTGGTGACTTTGCGGATGTCACCAAAGTTACTAATCAGTAGACCTTATGACAGGGAGCTTATCCTGGATTGCCTGGCATGGTTCCATATAACCTCATCAACCCCTAAAAGCAGAGAAGGAAGTCAGAATTGGAGTCAAAGAAATTCAAAACATGAGAGGAGTCAATGTGCCATTGCTAGCTTTGAAGATGGAGGGGACCATGAGCCAAGGAATGTAAACAGTCTCCAAAAGCTGAGAAACCACTGGCTGATAGCCAGCAAGAAAACCTCAGGGATCTCAACCACACAACTTCATGAAACTGAATTCTTTTCTTTTTTTTTTGTTTTATTGAGAAATAATTGAAATACATCACTGTATAAGTTTAAGGCATGCAGCGTGATGGTTTGATTTACATATATTATGAAATAATTACCACAATAGGTTCAGCTAACATCCATCTTTTCATACAGATAAAAGAAAAGGAAAAAAAAGAAAAAAATTCTCTTTGTGATGAGAACTCTTGGGGTTTATTCTTTTAATAACTTTCCTATATATGATACAGCAGTGTTAACTGTAAACATTATGTTGAACTTTATATCCCTAGTACTTATTTATCTTATAACTGGTAGTTTGTAGCTTTTGACCATCTTTTTCTAATTCTTCTGTCCCCACCCTCTGTCTCTGATAACCAGAAATCTGATCTCTTTTTCTGTAAGTTTTTTGGTGTTTTTGTTTGTTTAGATTCCACATATAAGTGATCATACAGTGTTTGTCTTTCTCTGTCTGATTTGTTTCACTTAGTGTAATGCTTTTTAGGTCCATCCATGTTGTCACAAATGGTAAAATATCTTTCCTTTTCCTTAATGGCTGAATAATAGTCCATTGTGTGTGTGTGTGTGTGTGTGTGTGTGTGTGTGTGTGTGTGTGACTACTTCTTTATCCATTCATCCATACATGGACACAGGTTTTTTTTCCATGTTTTGGTTATTGTAAATGATGCTTCTATGAACATGGATGTGAAGATATCTTTTTGAGTTATTGTTTATGTTTCCTTTGGAAACACACTCAGAAGTAGAATTACTGGATGATATGGAAATTCTATTTTTAATTTTTGAGGAGCCTCCATACTGTTTTCCATAGTGGCTTTACAAATTTACAATCCCACCGACAGTGGATGAGTGTTCCCTTTTCTCCACCTCCACGTCCACATTTGCTATCTCTTGCTTTTTTATAATGACCACAGGCCTTAGGTGATATCTCATTGTGGTTTTAATTTGCATTTCCCTAATGACTAGTGATGTTGAGCATCTTTTTGTGTAGCTTTTGGATTTTCTTATATATTTTTTGGAGAAATGTCTATTTAGGTCCTTTGCACATTTTTAACTTTTTTTTTTTTGCTTTTGAATGAGTTCTTTATACATCTTTGATATTAACCCCTTATCTGATAAATGGTTTGCAAATATTTTTTTCCCATTCCATAGGTTGTCTTTTCACCTTGTTGATGGTTTTATTTTTCTGTGCAGAAAGTTTTTAGTTTGTTTAGCTTATTTTTGATTTTGTGGCTTGTGCATTAGGTGTCATATTAAAAAAATCATTACCAAGATCCATGTTAAGGAGCTTTATTCCTATGTTTTCTTCTAGGATTTCCATGATTTCAGGTCTACGTGAAAAGTCTTTAATCCATTTTGAGTTAATTTTTGTGAGTGGCATAAGATATAGTTTCATTCTTTTACATGTGAATATCTGATTATTCCAACACTATTTATTGAAAGGACTGTCTTTTCTACATTGGGTAATCTTGGATTCCTGGTCAAATATTATTTGACCATACATGCTTGGATTTATTTCTGGGTTCTTGATTCTGTTCCACTGGTCTATTTGTCTGTTTTTATACCAGTACTGTACTGTTTTGATGACTATAGCTTTATAATATAGCTTGAAATCAGAAAGTGTGATGCCTCTTCTTTCTCAGGATTTCTTTGGCTATTTGGAGCCTTTTGTGGTTCCATACAAATTTTAGGAATGTGCTTTCTACTTCTATTAAAAAATGTTATTGGAATATTGGAGGGGATTGTATTGAATATATAGATGGCTTTTGGTAGTACTGACATTTTAACAATATTAATTCCTCTAATCCATGAACAGGATATTTTTACATTTATTTATGTCTTTTTCAATTTCTTTCATCAACATGTTGTTGAAAGACAGGTCTTTTACCTCCTTGGTTAAATATATTCCCAAGTATTTTATTGTTTTTGATGCCATTGCAAGTGGGATTGTTTCTTTTTCTTCAGAAAATTCATTGTTAGTGTATAGAGAAACTACTGATTTTTGTATGTTAATTTTATATATTTTTTTGTATATCTTGCATATTCTGTATATGGCTTTTAGGTTCTTTTGATCTATAACGTTGTTTAAGTACACTGTTTCTTTATTGATATTCTGTCTGAATGTTCTACCCATTGTTTAGAGTGGGTATAAAAATCTCAAACTATTATTGTATTATTGTTTATTTTTACTATAGGCTCTGTTAGTTTGGGTTTTATATATTTAGGTGCTCCAATTTTGGGTGCATAAATTTTTAGACTTGTTGTATCTTCTTGATGTATTGGATTCTGGATCATTATATAATAATAATCATCTTTGTCTCTTTTTCCCATTTTTAGTTTACGTCTAATTTGTCTAAGTATACGGGCCATGCTTTCTTTGTGGTTATCATTACCATTGCTTGAAATGTCTTTTCCATTCCTTCACTCTTAGTCTATGTGTGTATTTAAGGCTAAAGTTAATCTCTTTTTGGATTGTTGGATCTTATTTTTTACCTAGTCAGACATTCTATATCTTTGAATTAAATAATTTAATCCGTTTACATTTAAAATAATTATTGATAGGTAGACTTATTATTGCCATTTTAATTGTTTTCTGGTTGTTTGTGTTTTGTTGCTTTTTTAAAAAATTTTATTATGTTAATCACCATACATTACAACATTAGTTTTGGATGTAGTGTTCCATGATTCATTGTTTGTGCATACACCCAGTACTCCATGCAGAACGTACCCTCTTTAATACCCATCACCAGGCTAACCCATTCCCCCCACTCCCCTCCACTCTAGAACCCTCAGTTTGTTTTTCAGAGTCCATCATCTCTCATGGCTCATCTTCCCCTCCGATTTCTCCCACACTCATTCTTCCCCTCCTGCTATCTTCTTCTTCTTCTTCTTTTTTTTTTCTTAACATATATTGCATTATTTGTTTCAGAGGTACAGAACTGTGATTCAACAGTCTTGCACAATTCAAAGTGCTCACCATAGCACATACCCTCCCCAATGTCTATCACCCAGCCACCCCCTCCCTCCCACCCCCCACCACTCCAGCAACCCTCAGTTTGTTTCCTGAGATTAAGAATTCCTCATATCAGTGAGGTCATATGATACATGTCTTTCTCTGATTGATTTACTTCTCTCAGCATAACAACCCCCAGTTCCATTATGTCATTGAAAATGGCAAGATCTCATTCCTTTGATGGCTGCATAATATTCCATTGTGTGTGTGTGTGTGTGTGTGTGCGTGTGTGTGTGTGTGTGTGTTTGTATACCACATCTTCTTTATCCATTCATATGTCGATGGACATCTTGGCTCTTTCCACAGTTTGGCTATTGTGGACATTGCTGCTATAAACATTGGGGTCGACATACCCATTCGGATCCTTACATTTGAATCATTGGGGTAAATACCAAGTAGTACAATTGCTGGATCATATGGTAGCTCTATTTTCAGCTTTTTCAGGAACCTCCATACTATTTTCTAGAGTGGCTGCACCAGCTTGCATTCCTACCAACAGTGTAGGAGGGTTCCCCCTGCCCTGCATCCCTGCCACCAGCTGTCGTTTTCTGACTTGTTAATTTTGGCCATTCTGACTAGTATGAGGTGATATCTCATTGAGGTTTTGATTTGGATTTCCCTGATGCCGAGCGATGTTGAGCACTTTTTCATGTGTCTGTTGGCCATTTGGATGTCTTCTTTGGAAAAATGTCTGTTCATGTCTTCCGCCTGTTTCTTGATTGGATTATTTGTTCTTTGGGTGTTGAGTTTGATAAGTTCTTTATAGATTTTGGAGACTAGCCCTTTATCTGATATGTCATTTGCAAATATCTCCTCCCATTCTGTCCTTTGTCTTTTGGTTTTGTGGACTGTTTCTTTTGCTGTGCAAAAGCTTTTTATCTTGATGAAATCCCAATAGTTCATTTTTGCCCTTGCTTCCCCTGCCTTTGGCAAAGTTTCTAGGAAGAAGTTGCTGCCGCTGATGTCGAAGAGGTTGCTGCTTGTGTTCTCCTTTAGGATTTTGATGGACTCCTGTCTCAGATTGAGGTCTTTCAACCATTTTGAGTCTATTTTTTGTGTGTGGTGTAAGGAAATGGTCCAGTTTCATTCTTCTGCATGTGGCTGTCCAATTTTCCCAACACCATTTGTTGAAGAGACTGTGTTTTTTCCACTGGACATTGTTTCCTGCTTTGTCAAAGATGAGTTGACCACAGAGTTGAGAATCCATTTCTGGGCTTTCTATTCTGTTCCATTGATCTATGTGTTTGTTTTTGTGCCAGCTGGAAGTCTGGAATTGTGATACCATCAGCTTTGCTTTTCTTTTTCAACATTCCTCTGGCTATTCAGGGTCTTTTCTGGTTCCATAAAAATTTTAGGATTATTTGTTCCATTTCTTTGAAAAAAGTGGATGGTATTTTGATGGGGATTGCATTGAATGTGTAGATTGCTCTAGGTAGCATTCACATCTTCACAATATTTGTTCTTCCAATCCATGAGCATGGAACGTTTCTCCATTTCTTTGAGTCTTCCTCAATCTCTTTCATGAGTATTTTATAGTTTTCTGAGTACAGACTATTTGCCTCTTTGGTTAGATTTATTCCTAGGTATCTTATGGCTTTGGGTGCAATTGTAAATGGGACCGACGCCTTAATTTCTCTTTCTTCTGCCTTGTTGTTGATGTATAGGAATTCCATTGATTTCTATGCATTGATTTTATATCCTGCCACTTTACTGAATTCCTATATGAGTTCTAGGAGTTTTGGGGTGGAGTCTTTTGGATTTTCCACATAAAGTATCATATCATCTGCAAACAGTGAGAGTTTGACATCTTCTTTGCCAATTTGGATGCCTTTTATTTCTTTTTGTTGTCTGATTGCTGTGGCTAGGACTTCTAATACTATGTTGAATAGCAGTGGTGATAGTGGACATCCTGCCGTGTTCCTGACCTTAGGGGAAAAGCTCTCAGTTTTTTCCCATTGAGAATGATATTCGCTGTGGGTTTTTCATAGATAGCTTTTATGATGTTGAGGTACGTACCCTCTATCCCTACACTCTGAAGAGTTTTGATCAAGAAAGGATGCTGTACTTTGTCAAATGCTTTTTCTGCATCTATTGAGAGGATCATATGATTCTTGTTCTTTCTTTTGTTAATGTATTGTATCACGTTGATTGATTTGCAGATGTTGAACCAACCTTGTAACCAAGGAATAAATCCCCCTTGTTTGTGGTGAATAATCCTTTTAATGTACTGTTGGATCTTATTGGCTAGTATTTTGGTGAGAATTTTTGCATCCATGTTCACCAAGGATATTGGTCTGTAATTCTCCTTTTTGATGGGGTCTTCGTCTGGTTTGGGGATCAAGGTAATGGTGGCCTCATAAAATGTGTTTGGAAGTTTTCCTTCCATTTCTATTTTTTGGCAAAGTAGGTATTAATTCTTCTTTAAATGTTTGGTAGAATTCCCCTGGGAAACCTTCTGGCCCTGGGCTCTTGTTTGTTGAGAGATTTTTGATGACTGCTTCAATTTCCTTAGTGGTTATGGGGCTGTTCAGGTTTTCATTTCTTCTTGGTTCAATTTTGGTAGTTTATACATCTCTACATCTCTAGGAATGCATTCATTTCTTCCAGATTGTCTAATTTGCTGGCATATAGTTGCTCATAATATGTTCTTATAATTGTTTGTATTTCTTTGGTGTGGGTTGTGGTCTCTCCTCTTTCATTCATGATTTTGTTGATTTGGGTCCTTTCTCTTTTCTTTTTGATAAGTCTGGCCAGGG
This sequence comes from Eumetopias jubatus, assembly GCF_037043125.1. Lineage (NCBI taxonomy): Eukaryota > Metazoa > Chordata > Mammalia > Carnivora > Otariidae > Eumetopias > Eumetopias jubatus. Next base: position 46,848,641 of record NW_028274812.1, read on the forward strand.
GTTTATCAATCTTGTTAATTCTTTCAAAGAACCAGCTCCTAGTTTTGTTAATCTGTTCTACTGTTCTTTTGGTTTCTATTTCATTGATTTCTGCTCTGATCTTTATTATTTCTCTTCTCCTGCTGGGTTTAGGCCTTATTTGCTGTTTTTTTCTCTAGCTCCTTTAGGTGTAGGGTTAGGTTGTGTATTTGAGACCTTTCTTGTTTCTTGAGAAAGGCTTGTATTGCTATATACTTTCCTCTTAGGACTGCCTGTGCTGAATCCCAAAGATTTTGAACAGTTGTGTTTTCATATTCATTGGTTTCCATGAATTTTTTTACTTCTTCTTTAATTTCCTGGTTGACCCATTCATTCTTTAGTAGGATGCTCTTTAGCCTCCATGTATTTGAGTTCTTTCTGACTTTCCTCTTGTGATTGAGTTCTAGTTTCAAAGCATTGTGGTCTGAAAATATGCAGGGAATGATCCCAATCTTTTGGTACCTGTTGAGACCTGATTTGTGACCTAGGATTGATCTATTCTGGAGAATGTTCCATGGACACTAGAGAAGAATGTGTATTCTGTTGCTTTGGGATGGAATGTTCTGAATATGTCTGTGAAGTCCCTCTGGTCCAGTGTGTTATTTAAAGTCTTTATTTCCTTGTTGATCTTTTGTTTAGATGATCTATCCATTTCAGTGAAGGGAGTGTTAAAGTCCCCCACTATTGTATTGTTGTCAATGTGTTTCTTTGCTTTTGTTATTAATTTCCTTATGTAATTGGCTGCTCCCATGTTATGGGCATAGATATTTACAATTGTTAGATCTTCTTGTTGGATAGACCCTTTAAATAGGGTATAGTGTCCTTCCTCATCTCTTATTGCAGTCTTTGGTTTAAAATCTAATTTGTCTGATATAAGGATTATCACCCCAGCTTTCTCTTGGTTTCCATTAGAATGGTAAATGGTTTTCCACCCCCTCACTTTCAATGTGGGGGTATCTTTGCGTCTAAAATGAGTCTTTTGCAGACAGCATATCGATGGGTCTTGTTTTTTTAATCCAATCTGATAGCCTGTGTCTTTTGACTGGGGCATTTAGCCCATTTACATTCAGGGTAACTATTGAAAGATATGAATTTAGTGCCCTTGTATTGCCTGTAAGGTGACTGTTACTGTATATTGTCTGTGTTCCTTTCTGGTCTATGCTGCTTTTAAGCTCTCTCTTTGCTTAGAGGACCCCTTTCAAGATTTCTTGGAGGGCTGGTTTCATGTTTGCAAATCCCTTTAGTTTTTGTTTGTCCTGGAAGCTTTTTATCTCTCCTATTTTCAATGACAGCCTAGCTGGATATAGTATTCTTGGCTGCATATTTTTCTCATTTAGCACTCTGAATATATCATGCCAGTGCTTTCTGGCCTGTCAGGTCTTTCTGGATAGGTCTCTGGCCAATCTAATGTTTGTACTATTGTAGGTTACATATCTCTTCTCCCCCACTGCTTTCAGGATTTTCTTGTTGTCTCTGAGACTCGTAAGTTATACTATTAGATGTTGGGGTATTGACCTACATTTATTGATTTTGAGAGGGGTTCTCTGTGCCTCCTGGATTTTGATGCCTGTTTCCTTCCCCAAATTAGGGAAGTTCTCTGCTATAATTTGCTCCAGTATACCTTCTGCCCCTCTCTCTCTTTCTTCTTCTTCTGGGATCCCAATTATTCTAATATTGTTTTGTCTTATGGTATCACTTCTCTCTCGAATTCTGCCCTCGTGATCCAGTAGTTGTTTATCTCTCTTTTTCTTAGCTTCTTTATTTTCCATCATTTGGTCTTCTATATCACTGATTCTCTCTTCTGCCTCATTTATCCTAGCAGTTAGTGCCCCCATTTTTGATTGCACCTCATTAATAGCCTTTTTGATTTTGACTTGGGTAGATTTTAGTTCTTTTATTTCTCCAGAAAGGGTTTCTCTAATAACTTCCATGCTTTTTTCAAGCCCAGCTAGTATCTTTAAAATCATGATTTTGAACTCTAGTTCCAACATCATACTAATGTCTGTATTGAGTAGGTCCCTGGCAGTCAATACTACCTCTTGTTCTTTTTGTTGAGGTGATTTTTTCCATCTTGTCATTTTGTCCAGAGGAGAATAGGTGAATGAGTGAACATAATGCTAACAGGGTAACAACGTCCCCAGAAAATATACTCTAAACAAATCAGAAAAGACTTTCCAGAAAATGGTCACTTTTCTGTCAGAGAGTTGTTGCTATTCTTTCTTCGATCTCCTGTTGAGTTTGTAGGTGTTCGGAATTGTTTGAAGCTTATCCAGCTGAATTCCTGAGACCAGACGAAATCCAGGTTTCCTACTCCTCCACCATCTTGCTCCTCCTCCCCCCTTGTTGTTTGTTTTTTACCCTGTTGTCTGTTTTCAAGTTTTGATTTCTTTTGGTATCAGTATATTTTGACTTCTTAGCATTTTTTTTTTGTGTAATTAATACACGGTTTTCCACTGTGGTTAGCATAAGGCTTACATAAAATATCTTAAACTTATTGTAGACTTTTTCAAACTGATAATAACTTAATTTTAATAGAATTCATAAACTTTACACTTTTATTTCTCCTCTGTCTCACATTTTAGGTTATTGCTGTTACAGTTTAAATGTTTTTCTACTATTTAACTAAAACAGATTATTATAACCATTGTTATTTTTATTACTGTTTTTTTTAACTTTTAAACCTGAGTTGTAAGTGAATAATGCACCACTATTTCCATATTGCAGACTATGACTACATACTTACTATTGCTGATGAGATTTACACTAACTTTTTATGTTATTATAATGTTAATGAGCATTATTTACCTCCACTCAAAGAGTTTCCTTGGCATTTTTTGTAATGCAGTTATGGTGGTAATGAATTCCCTCAAATTTTCTTTGTTTAGGACAGTTTATCTCTCCTTCATTTCTGAAGGAAGCTTCACAAGGTATAGAATTCTTCGTTGACAGTTATTTTCTTTCAATATTTTGATTATGTTATCACTTTCTCTCCTGTCCTGAAAAGTTCTGTTGAGAAATCTGCTGATAATCTTATCAGGGTTACTTGTATGTAACTTTCCTTTTCTTTTGCTGCTCTTACAATTCTTTTGCTGTCTTTGGCTTTTGACAATTTAATTATAGTACGTGTTGGTGTAGTTCTATTCATGTTCAACATATTTGGGGTCCTTAGGGCAAATTCTAATAATTTTAATAGGATCTGTTGAATTTTCTCTTACTTTTCAAGGAAAAGATAAAATATTTCTCTTCTGTTTTCATTAATTGTTTAAATTTCTTACTGATACCCATATATGTTAAATGCATTATTCTGACTGAATGAGAAATGAAAAAAATATTTTGGGAAAGTTGGCTCAGGAGATAACTGGTTGGGTTGCTGCTGAGTTTTGACCACCACTTTCCTTCTCCAGTCTTGTTCTACTTCAGGCCCTGTGTCATGTCTCCTACAAACTTACCTTTACCAGATCCTGACTGTATTCTAAACCTTGGCAGCATCCTATAACCATATACTCACAAGTAGGTGGTGTTAACAACTAACTTCATGCCTTCAGTATGAATCCAGTTTATGTGCCTGGACTTCTGTCTTGGTGTCCTCTTTCCTTGTTTCTACTGGATATGATGGGACCCTGAAGACCTTACTTGACTGCTACAACCTAACCACAGAATAGGTCCACTGTGCTTCTCAGCAACAACTATTTTCTCCACACCCAGCTCTAAATATAAAAAACAAACAAGCAAATGATCCTTGCTTGGCCCTATCCATCATCACTACTAATATACTCATAGATATAGTCAATATAGTCATGGTATAAGTTGATCCTGGGTTTGCCAAATTCCAGTAGAGATAGTAAGTTGAAATATTGTCATTCAGTCTCTTCCACTCTCTGGGGACTCTCTCCTAATCCCCATCCTACTCATTTTCCCATTCCCACTGGGCCGCCACTGAACCACTAAACATCCTGTGATGAATCCATGTCAAATATGGGTAGTTTTGGGGATTTACGGAGTAAATATATGAGATAATCATAATTAGAATCAAATGAATATTAATCTTACTGAATGCTTATTATATATCAGATTTTTTCTAAATGTTTTACATTAACTAATTCATTTTATTCTCATAACAACCATATGAAATATCCTAATTTTACAAACGAGGAATTAACTGACATATAGAATAGTTTTCTGCTTTTGAAAACCAGGTTTCCCTCTTCAGTTTGTCACCTGTCATACATTTTAAGATAGCAAAGAGTGTTTCCAAAATCAACATCGTATCTGTATATCCTTTCTGCTCCCTCCAATCATGGATTACTCTGCACTTTTATTTTATTTTTAGCACTTTTTTTTATTAAGCCTTATCTAAATTGTGCCAACATTTTTTGATATTCTTAACATTTTGTAATATTCCTTTCATGTATTCTATTTATGGCATTTCTTGTTTGTACAGCTTGTTTCCCTTTATAACTCAAACTCATCTGTAAACTTATTATGCATTCATACTGGTTTCTCTAATTTGATTTCCTTTCTTTTTTTATAATGAATTTCATAATAAAAAATTTAGTATGTTCTACCATCTCAAGCCATATTATTTATTTATTTATTTATTTATTTATTTATTTATTTATTAAGATTGTATTTATTTATTTGACAGAGAGAGAGAGAGAGAGAGAGACCACAAGTAGGCAGACAGGCAGGCAGAGGGAGAGGGAGAAGCAGGCTCCCTGCTGAGCATGGAGCCCGATGTGGGGCTTGATCCCAGGACCCTGGGATCATGACCCGAGCCAAAGGCAGACACTTAATGACTGAGCCATCCAGGTGCCCCATGAGACATATTTTTTAAATGGCTCTTGGTACAGTATAATTTATATATTTTGAAATCAAATTTGAGATAAATGATTTACAATGCCCACAATTATATACTGCCTTTCTTTCTGGAAGCTTCTACCATCTTCTCTCTAGGGCAGGTATATCAATATTTCAATAAGATGTGATTATTTGTGGGTTATTTTTTGTTTATTGTACACGACTTTCAATAAGTTCATTCAGGAAACTTCAGTCCTTCAGGCTGGGGAAAATTGTCTTTTCTTAGTAATACTATCACACCCAATCTCTTTTGCTCTCTTTTTCTGAAATTCTTATTAGCCAAATGCTTGCTATCTTGAATAAAGACTTTTACTTCTATCTTTTTTTTTTTCTTTCTCTTGCTTTTGTTATACTTCCTGGGAGTTTGGAAACTCTCTGGTTTACTTTTCCTTTCAAATATACACTTGGAGAGAAGTCACTTGTCTAATGAGTGGTGGGGAGGTAACTGGATGTTTAAATGATCCTTATACAGGTATTCATACAAAAGTCTCACTTTCAATTACTCTATTGCTAGATTTCTGGCATATCTGGGAGGGCTCCCCAGGATGAATCATCTGGCAGCTCATTCAGTTCTTCCTTTAGGGACACTGAAGTTTGCCTTCCCATTTTTTTCTGATGAGTTGTTTTATTCAATTTTCCTTCATTATATATTGTGTTTTGAATTTACAAATGTTTCCTCATTTTGTTGATGATGGGATTAATATTCTTATTTCTCAATTTCTTTGAATTTTTTGAGTGATTTTTAAGTCAAAATTGTCAAAATTAGTAAAGATGCACCACTTTCAGTTGACATTTTATTTTTCTCTTTTTACCCCCAGACTTGGTACATGCTATTTTTTCTTCAGGAAAAGACTTATCTTACAGTGCCCTTTACTTTTCTGTCATAACAAGAATCACTCTCAATGGTTATTGTCTAAATGCTTGTCTGAATACAAGCCTATAGACCCCATGAGAACAAAACCATGCTATGTTTATGGTTGTCTCCACTAACATAACACAGGTTCACTGAATAAATATGTTGAAAGAATAAATGTGTTTTTTCTTTTTTTTTTTTTGATCCTCTCCTTCATCCTTACATGGACCAGTGGAAGTAGAGAGGAGCAAGGTTGATGATTATGGGCAGGCTTTCTGTCATGTCTTGGATTCACACTCCAGAAAGACAGCAGAAGAGCCAATTAGCCATGCCATCTATGCATATGGCTGTCACCGTATGCCTCAGCAGAAAGTCACCAGACACAAATACACCATCATTTCTTCCTGGAATTACAGCAGTGTTCATGCATCTGTTATTGCTCATGTATTAAATTATTGTTTATTGCTGTTTTGTAGAATGCCATAATTAACCCTCTAGAAGATCCTCATACACATTATGTATTTTGGAAATTGTGTGTATTTTCATTTATCCACTCTTTCATTATCTTATTTTAGTTGTCAACCTCTTAATGTTTTTTGTTTATTTGTTTAAATTCTCCCTTGCTTCCTCGGAAACTTTTTCCCCCTTACCCACCTTCCTGGAATATTTCTCCTCTCTTACATAAGAATTCTTCATTTTCTTCAATAAATCAGAAGATAGAGATGTTTCCTAAATGTTTTCCCCTTTTTACTTAGTCAGGCCGGGCTCCATGTCTAGTATTTGGAATAATAAATAGCCTTAGCATGAAGATAAATATAATACATCTTCTAGTTTCCAGGAACAGTTCCACCTGTGCTCATATGAGACTTGTTGCCTGTAACTATCCATAGGGGCTATATGGCCATGTGGGTACTAAGGTGTTAAGCTTTTCAGGCTTTCTCTCCCTGTCTCCCCACCCTCTCTTAAAGTATTAATGAGTGTATGTCTATGTTGCAAGTCTTGCTTTCATCAAAAAATACATTAGCATGCACAAACTTGCAGATCTGTACCAGAAAATTTGAAAAATCTTCTCTCACCTCTAACAGTCCTATTTGGTTGTGCTTACTCACCAGGGGATTCTAGCAGGTCACCACCTTTTCCTTCTACAAAATAAGTCTCTCAAAACTGTAAAAGCACTCACCCTGCCACCTCTCTCATTTGAACTCAAACAGCTTTAAATTATCTGATGATTTTCACCCTTTGAAAGCTGAGTCTAAAAAATAGAAGGATTTACAATGGCCGTCTGTTGCTATTTCTTTGTCCTGTACCATTAAAAATGAGGCCATAACTCACAAGGATGCATGGATTTCCCCTTTGGCACATTCATCCACTAAAAGTCATCACTGAGTGAGGGTATGGGCAAGTGCTCTCCTCAACAATTTTCAACATGCTGTTAGAGGGCTCACAAGTTGGCTTCTAAATAGACCCAGAGATGATTAAAGATTTATTCTTTATAACATTTTTTCTCATTTATCCCAGCCAAACTGAAAATGAGTTGACAGAAAGAAAAAGCTGGATTAGTAAAATAAACAAGTCGTGTGTGTGTGTGTGTGTGTGTGTGTGTGTGTAAATCACTCTCTTTGCCCCAAATGATAATCCGTTTGTTATCTAAGGAATGCAAAGGATGTATTTATTTATTCTCACACATTCTAGAAGTGAAAGACCCAATCAACAAGGAGAATAAACTCTCTGCATCTTGCATAACACCTTCAGATTAGGAAGCTGGTATTTGTCCTTCTTCTTTTGGGCCTTTGACCTTCATGGCCATTAGCCAAACTGATGCTGATGCATCAAAAGGAAGCAAAGAAGCCCCAAGTGCCACCTTCTTTGCTTTGAGCCAATTGTCAAGTGGAAAAGGGTTACAAAGGAAAAAATATCTTCCTGACCCCTATGGTGTTGAGCTTATTTCTGAAGCATGAGATTTGATTACTCTGATTTCTTCAAGTAGAATCACCTAGAGTTTGTCAAAAAAAGAGTTGAGCTTTTTTTATGGTTAAGGAGCCACACAAGATTTTTAAAGCTATAAATTTCACAAGGCAATTCTTTGCTGGGTGGTACAGAATTTATTTTTTCTACCTACTCTGCTTGCTGTTACCTATGTTGACTTAACTTTGCTCTTACAGTATTGATCACTTAAGCTTGCTGTTCTAAGCATTATCATAGGGGCCAGATTATAAAGTGTGTATGTACAAGAAATGTGGAACAACATTTTAGACAACAAACTTTCTACTTCTACTTCTCCTATTATCAGCCATACTATATTGGGGATAGGAGAAATAGCTCTTAGAAAGATATTCTCCTCTTTCTCATGAAAAGTATATATATAAATGGCTTTGAAAATTGTAAAGGAACATACAAATAGTCTGGGCTCACTGGAATATGATCGGTGACTCATAAGTGCATCCAATCAGTGTTGTTATAATTGGTATCAAATGTACAATTGTCCTTAAATGAGTTATTCAGAAATGCATATTGGGATTCTAACTAAACTTCATCATATTGGCAAACTCTTTCACCAGGAAAGGTATTTACAGGCCATACAATAAATTCTTTCACAACCATCCCATCCAGGTTTTTATCTAGCTTCTCCCTGAATTCTTCCTAAGAGAGGAAGGCCTATTACTTTTTTGAGGCAACCAGCAATATTATTGATACATTATCGGTCATTATTAGGTTCTTTCATTCATTAAGCCAAATCTGCTTCATTTTCACTTATTACTCCTGCTTCAAACCCAGTGAAATTATAAGTAACAAACTTCTCCTTCTAACACAGTATGTTATTATATGCTCAGGACTGGATCAACTATTTTTCATATTATATTTGCCTAGCATGTTACAACTTACATAATGGATTAATGTAAATGATTTACTTTGACCTGCTCAACAACTTTAGGAAGGGGATGGTATTATTATACCAGTTTCGTAGGTAAGGAAACTGGACCTTAAAGGAACAAAAAGACTAGCCCAAAACTGTTCAACTCTCATCAAGCAAAAAATGTTTGAACCTAATCTTCACTTCTGGAGCTCTAGTTAGTCTATAACACTGAAGAGTTTCTGGATTCTTCACTAGTTTTGTCCTGGGTGAAATCTACCACTCTCACCTTCTAATTACATAGCTTACAAAATCACTTAGGTGAGCGGTATTTAGTGTAGAACTTAGTGAGTTGATCACTACCTTGCCTGAATTGAGAATGACATTGTTAGCCAGTCCAAGGTCACATTGCCTTCTTTAGACTCCCTTTACATTGTTGACTCATACTGAACTTATAATTAACTTAGAGCTTGTAGTCATGAAGTCACTAATAATTCATGACTCCTTTTTGCAGAAAATGTACCATTAATTTTGAAATATAAATTGTCTTCAAATAGTTTTCATTTATTCTCCCAGTATTTCTAGATTTTTGAGTTTATGGTACAACTGAAATAACAAGCTTTTTGTGTGGTATCTAACAGAGCATTTTCCAGAGGATTACAAATTTATTTTCCCTTCTCATATTTAGTGTTCTTTCTCAACCAGGGCTCAGTGAGCAAGGGCAAATGACATATTTAATTTTATCAAAAGCTTTCAGTACCTTAGGTTGAAAAAAAATTTGGAAATTTTAGTTACTGTAAGTACCCAGTGATAGAGATGTATTTGGTTGGCGGCAGCTTCGATGTATTCTGCTTATACACAGAATGGCCCTATAGATAAAATAAGTGAGATAGCTCTGAACAAATATAAATTATAATTAAGGCTGTATCAAGTTATAGTGTATAAAAATAAATGTCTTATACTCAAAAGAACTTATTATTGGATTCACATCCTGAAAGGCAATCTGAATTATTTGGAAGGAGCTCAGTACTTGTTTTGAAAGCTAATAAGTAATATTAGATAGCTATGGCAAAAAAGAAACATGTTTTTCATTAACTGGACTGTTTTTATGCTATTTTTTCTATTTAATTTTTTTCTCCTATTTCTTATTAAAATTATTTTTCAAAAATCAAGTTTTAGCTCTGCTAAGGGAAAATGGCTAAGGGAAATATGGGTTGAGTTGGATGAGCACCCTTCCAGGGTCTGGCCTAGGACAGGTTGTGGGAAATAGAAGTGAGCAAGTAATAGGAGAACTGAAACTCAAAGGAGAGTTGAGGTCATTTGGACAATGACCTGTTTCCTCTTGAACAATCCCCTCTCAGATTTCTTGAAAACCTTGGAAGTCATGGGTTTAGCTTCATGAAGGAAGGGCATTTTCTATGTGAAATTAAATCACAGAGATACACCTTTGAGAAATTAGTATCATTCTTGAATCATAGCTGTTTTAGAATCTAGTCTGTGCTCATTTTTTTTACCATTTTATTTTATGTATTTTTTTAAGATTTTATTTATTTATTTGTTGGAGAGAGAGAGAGAACACAAGCAAGGGGAGCAGCAGACAGAGGGAGAGGGAGAAGCAGGCTCCCCGAAGAGCAAGAAGCCCCATGTGGGACTTGATCCCAGGGCGCTGGGATCATGACCTGAGCTGAAGGCAGAGGCTTAACCGACTGAGACACCCAGGCATCCCATTTTTTACCCCATTTTATAGTTCCTTAGTTTGATTTTCTAGGGCTGGCTATGGTGAGTCCCTAATAATAATAGATTCTGAGCCTAATTTTCCTTCTGAGCAGTAGTCATCGCTTGCTACTTTGGTTTTAGTGTCAAGGGTCTTTTGTGTAGATGTGTCTTCTCTAAGTAGAGAGGTAAATTCTAAAGTGTGCAGACTTCTTCTCTTTTTATTAACTTCTCTTAAAAAGCTCAATGAACAGTCAGCACACAAGAAGAACAAAGTATCCTGTGTAAAGTGTGACTCGTAAATAGGGGATTAACCCTGACAAATATTGACTGGGACTGCACATGAGTTTTGCTAACACCCAAAAGTTTGTTGATCAATAAGACTCCCCTAATGGTTTCACTAATTATCAGAGTGGAAAGGCTCTCTTTGCCAGCAGGGGAACACTGACTGGGTATATGGAACATACCAAGATGTTTGAAAACAGCATTTGCCCAAAATTCAGAAGATTTTGTCCAATAAGTGGCCAATGCTTTTACTTTGCCACCCCAGAGTGACAGGTAGACTCTAGCCCAGCTCCAGATGCACCAGTGATATCTCCATTATATTTCTTGCAACAACTAACATCCCAAAGGAAAACTTGACATATCAACCATGTGATGAATCATCCTAAACCTGAAATGTCGTATCTCTCCAGAAAAGCTAAATACCATTTAATTCTCTACTGGACCGTTCATCAATTCTTAGTCATTGTCATTGAGAGATTAGGTTCTACAGAATAGAAGATATGAAATCATTTTAAAACATATAAAGTAACTTCTATATCAGAAAAACTATTGTTATAAAGGAGATCATTCAGCTGGAACAGTCAGTTTTCTTTCAAGGTTGTGTCATGAAACTCATGCAAATGTACATGTTGAATTGCTTACCCTGGCAAATTGTGATAGCTGAAAACTTTATGAATTGTTATCTTTTTTGTTTGTTTATTTGTTGATCTATTTTGTAGAATTTTCAGTTGCAACAATAGCTTGTTTTCATACATTTTACATATATACATTTCTCAACCAAAGATATTGTAGTCAGAATAAATTGTAATTTAAAAATGAGCTGGTAAACTTCAGAGTAACCATCCATTAGATCAAGCGTGAATTTTAGATGTCATGACCTTTAACTCCTTACTTTTCTCAGTAAGTAAATCACCACAAAGTTTTGAAATGACTATTCAGACTTAAGGAATCCATGAGTAGAAAAACTAGAACTTAAAGAAAGTTCTCTTAATTGTTCATGTGTAGAGTTGAAACCTCAAGAGGAGATGTCAGATACTGTGGTGGCATTTATATAGCAAATTGGTTTAAGAACATGGGCTTTGGAGCCAGGCGGACTTGCTTTTGAATACCGTCCTTGCCACTTACTAGATAGATTATCTGGTAAATTCCTTAAACTCTCTGAGCCACAGTTTCTTCACATCTATATATTTAATAGATATAGAAATAATAATACCATCCTAGGGTGCTGTTTCAAGAAGTAAAGGAGACTGACTCAATAGTACTTAGCTTTAGTTAATTTCTTTTGGTTTACTTCTTTTTCTATTCCCAAGTCAAATATATTTTATAAATAAACACAATCCACATCCCAAGTTAACAATGTCTTTCAGAAGTAAGTTTAATGTTTATTTATTTACTCATTCAACAATTATTTAGTGTTCATAAAGATTGTGATCTGAGATGGAAAAGGAAAAAGTCTTCTGCAAAAATAATTAGCTCTCAAAGAAACAGGCTCCAAATGTGGCACAGAAATTTTCCACCATGACAACATATAGTATAAAGTCAGAGTTAAAAGCATTCCTGAATGCATGTGAAGCATGGCTCAGCTATTCACCAGCTGTGTAATCTCAAGTAATCACTCAGCTGCTCTGGACCTTAGGTGTGTTGACATCAAGACTGTAAATAGTGCCCACAAGGTTGTGAGGCCATAATCATTGTTATATGAACTTGCATGTAATAAGCACAAATGCTTACTATACATACTTGTATACTTACCATGCATACTTTACTATATATTACAGGTATATTTACCGTGCAAAACAAGTATACAAGTACAATAAAAGTGTATTTTCTAAGCAATACTGACTAAACAATAAATGCTCACTATTAATAATGTTATTTACATGGAAATTTAAGTGTGACTATGTGTGTATAAGAGAGTGTATATGAGTGTGTGATATGTATAGGTAGATTATCGCAGCCATCTGAGTGCTGAGAATAGGCATCTTTTGCAATTTACTCCATAGTATATAGGTAACTTCAAAACATCCCAAAGAAAACATACTTTAGTAAGCAGTAGCACAAGATCAGAAGTAGATATAACAGGTGGGAGAGAGGTATGGAGAAGAGACTCATAATCAGGACTGGGGAATAAGGGTGGAAAGGTAATTTTGACAAAAATAAATAAAAGTAAATAAACAAAAAAATTGTGCTTTGAAAATATGATTTATTTAAAATTGTTTTTATTAATTTAAACTGTGTAGAGGTAGGCTTACGCCACTTGTCATTCATTTGGCTAGTCTCGCATTGAACAGATATTTATTGAGGGCAGGATTATGAAGATGATGTATAAAAGGCAGATGTGGCTCCTGCTTTTATGAAGCTTATAGTCTAGTGGGAGTGGTACTTCTTAACTCTCACCCTTAAATCACCCATTTCTCACCTCAGACCCTTTGCTCTATGTTCATATGCTTTTCAAAAAAGAGAGAAAGGAAAAGAGAAATTTCTTATACATGTCTAGGAGTAACTTTTATGATTAGGTTAAATTTTCCTAAATTCGGTGTCTAATATCAATCATTAATTTTATGCTATTGAATACAATTCCATACGCATTTAAAATTAGAGAAATAGAAACATTCAAAATGAAATGTACTTACTCATAGTTTAGTTTAATGCCTAAATGTAAAGTTTTCTTTTGGCAGTGTTGGTCAAAATGCTTTCATACTGTCTCTGAGAAAGTTCTATATGAAGATTTTACAAATGAGTTTTAATATGCTTTATTATGAAGGTAACATAAGGATTTTCATGGATATGAATTTACTTAAGAAAAAAGTATTTTCTATTAATAAAATGAGATATTAGCGTAAATTTACTGTCCCATGGGACAATTACACAGTTGTAGTTTGTGGTTGTTGGTATTTATGGAAGTCATTAATGTAAACATTGGGGGAAAAATAACTTTAAATAAGGCATTATAATGAGAATCATGATCAATATGTGCCAAAAAAACCACATTTTGTTCTGGAAACTTTTATTGGAGCCAGAAATTTTGATTATCACAGTTATACAATTACAAAGTAAGTTGAGTATAAAATTCAGAGAATAAAAAGTGTTTTATACATATATATTTCCTTTTATTTCAAATATTCCCCACCCTTTATATTCCCAAGATAGTGACAAAATCACAAGTCATGTTAAAATATATCTTTAATACAGGAAAATTTAATCTCAAATTTTCAATGCACCTGTGTTTCACAAGGGAACCAAAGACTATTTTTGTGTTTTATGTCTGAAAACCTTTCTATTGCTATTTCCTAGCAAAAATTAAAATTATTTCTTTTAAATATATTCTAATTAAATTGCACTATACAATGTTATTTATCAATTCTGTCCTAAAAGCTTACACACACATACACATACACAAAATTCATTTTGGTCAATAAAAATAATCACTTTGGAGTTAAATAGATTTAGTTTCAAATTCCTGCTTCTTCAAGTACTACTGCTGTGACCTTGGGAACATTACTAAATCTCTCTCAGCATTATTTTCCTCAATTTAAAATGGGTTGGTATTTAATAATAGTATTTGATGTTTAAACCATCAGATGTTTGATTTAAAGCTTAGTAAAGTGTCTTTTACACAAAACAAGTTTAAGTAAATAGCAGTCATTAGCTCTTATGTTTATTGTCAATAACATATTTATAGGTCTACAAGTCCATTTTTCTACAAAAACTGTGAGTAAAGGAAGATTCTGAGTATATAATATTCAGTTAACATGAGTTTCTTGTTCAATGTAGTGTTTGGTTAGTGAAATCTGATAAAGCTTATCATTCATAATCTTCAACTGAAAAATGATCTGTGAACATGAAAAAGGAAGGGAAAATGCAGGACACTTAACCAAGAAAATATAATAGTATAATATAGGAAGATAGAATTGGAAGAGGGTAATTCACTGATGATAAAATCAATGGAGCTTCATTAAGAATTGCAATCTATGCTTTGCCACATGTGTTAATTGAGAGCAGTAAGTGGAATGTTTCATTCTTTTTCAATTTCCTGTTTATCTTGGAGACCCACTGTCTGTACCTGTCAAAAAACCGGACAGTGTCTCTTCTCTTGTTTTGGTACTAATATTGTAGACAGTCAGAATATGTTTTTCATGGGCACCTCCTTTCTTTTTCATCATGTTTCTTTCTTTACCACTTCTAGTAACAAAATGCCCAGAAAATAAATGGCAATGAATAGATAGTTACAATTTGGGGAGACTATTTGGGTCACACAGCCATGCATGGCACTCCAGGATGATGGTTTATTTTCAACTAATAAAAACAGAAAATTAATAAAAATTAGTAATTTATGCAAAACTCTATCACTGCCAGTAATGCACATTTTGCTTAAAGTTGTGGTCAAGATAATAGAACACAAAGAGAAATGAGAAAAATCACAAGTATTAGAAAGAAGAAAAATTTAACATTATGCACAGATAATAGGGTTATATAATTAGAAAGTCCTCCTGCAGCACTAATAGAACTTTCTGCAATGACAGAAAAATCCAGCAAATGCTTGTCCAAAGCAGTAGCTACTAACCACATGTTGTTACTAAGCATTTGAAATATGGCAAGTGTGACCAAGGAACTGAATATTTAATTTGATTTAATATTAATTAATTTAAATTTAAATAACCAAACATGGCAAGTGGCTACTATGTTGAAAAGAGCAGCCTGAGGAAATCACTTATAATTCCGAATTAAAAGGAACATCCAACCAAATGGCAGATACCTTTAAATGACTTTTTCCATACACTATCATTAAGCAATTGAAGTTATAATTGGAAAATTCTTTCAATTCATTATTGCATTAAAATATCCAAAATCTATCTATTATAAACAGAATAAAATGAATAATTCTCTTAGAACTATTAAAAATTTAGAAACTTAGAGTTTTGAGGATGAGATTTGAATAAATGAAGAGAAATGTGTATCTGGATAAGAAAACCAGATATTGTAAAAATGCCAGTTCCTGCTAAATTATTTATGGGTTTAGGATAATGTCAGTCAAAAGTGCAATGGGATCTTTCTTGAACTTAATTATTTAAAGTTGATTTAGTATAGACTTGTACCTTGTGCTACATCATGCCTTTCTCTGCAGGAAGGTAATAGGATTCCATCCTTTTGAGTTCAGGCCTTGCCTTGTGACTGGATTTGGCCAATGAAGTACAGGAACAGAGGGCATTCTAAGAGCCACCTATGTGTTTTTTCCTTCAGCCCATGAACCTGCAGTGTTCCAGAGTGAAAACATCCAGAACTGCAGCCAACCCAGACAGACATGACACATGAGCCAGAGGTAAAGTGTGGCTGGTAAGTCTCTGAGATAAAGACATATCTATCAATGTCTCTGAGATAAAGACATATCTATCAATATTTCCTTTGTGTTTCATCCATTTTAGTTCATATTAAAATGCATTCTAAAGCAAAAAATATTATACCAACCTGGTATTGGTATAAGATGCAAAAGACTGGTTATAGGAGCAGAATGTAGACCTTAAGTAGATCACAGAATGAATAGGAAAAGAATACTTTATCAGGTACATAGTATTTAATATTAGGAATTTGGGAAAATATATCGATATCAATATATCAACACAAAAGAAAAGCTTTCAAAATAAGGCTACTTAAAAATACTTTACCTAATAAAACTAAAATAGCTAAAATCAAGAAAAACATGACACTTTAGGAAAATGTTTCCTGTAAATAATAGGCTAGGCTTGATTTCCTTTGTGTCTAAGTAGATAGATGGCTAAATTAGATAAACAGGTGAATAATTTATTTCACTTACGTCAGTAAGAGAGAACATTTTAAACAAAAACATGAAGGTGATATGAGCAAATGATTTATAGAAATTAAGTATATAGAATTTATAATATCTTATTAATAATGAGAATTATAAACAAGTATCTCTTTTTAATATTTCAAAAGGGGCAAGATTTTATTTTGAAGGCAATACTCAAGGCTGAAGATGGTTTATTGAACAAAGCATGCCCATACAGTCATGGTAGAAGTGTGAATTGGTACAAACTTTCTAAAGAGCAATTTTTCATTATATATTAAGAATCATAAATGTATTGATATTATCTGCAACACTAATTCCACTTTTAGAAATCTACCTCAAGAAAATACTCATAGAAAAAATGTATATACAGGATTTTGACAGAATCTTTTTTACAGCAAAGAGTAAATAAGAAATAACTGAAATATATAATAATGGAGTGTGCATATGGTATCATCACCATTTCAGATAATATAAGTCATTCATTAAAACCAAGGTTTTAAAAAATTCTTAAAATTTTAGGAAATTGTCATGAAATATATGATGAAAAAAACATTAATAATAATTCTCTGTATCTCTGTGTCTCAAATGAATAAAATCTTTAAAAAAATAATAATAATTTTCTATAATCTGAACTTGGGGGAAACATACATATATGGAAAAAGAAAATCAACTGGATTAAAATATAAAAAATGTTTATTCCTAAGTTTTCATTTACTTGAAACTATTTGCCTTTCATAATCACAATTGCTTATCCAAAAGTGAAAATGAATTTGTGAGAAGAAACAGGATATTTAACAGATATTTCAATGATAAAACTAGCATTAACTTATTTACTTATTAGAACAGGCAGAATAGATTTGTGCAAAATGCCTGTTTTTTCAGTACCTTTTGAACTTAAACTTTGATGAGTGAGTAAAATCTCTTTTACTGTAAATTTTTATATGGTTGCTTCTAAGATGGTTGTTCAAATGTGGTTACATTGAATAGTGTGTTTATCTTTGGGTTGCTTATTATTATAATTATTGTAATGAAATTTGACCTATACATTAATATATTATGCCTCTTTTGAGATTCTAACTAGAAATGGCCAAACCAACTAGAGACAGACAATAATAAGCATTTATCCTTCTGGTTCTGAGTTGACTGAAAATTGATCTATAAAAGTTCTGTAGGTTTTACGTCCAGCATTTCAGGAAATTATCAGTCTACAAAGGGAGTAGAATTCTTTGTTTTCATGGAAGTAATGTTTGAAGGATAACACATTTGAATACAGGAGAAAGATAGAACAAATTTTACAATGTGTTGTTTTACGGTTAAAGAATTTAAATGTAGGGTAGGAGAAGTCAAGTGAATGCACACCTAGCTTGGTGTTTCCATCTTAAAGTTTGAGCTATTCCTTTAGGTCTCATCTGGAGAGAGCAGGCTGATAGATGCCTGCTACTGAGTATGTGTGTTGTGCTGCCACTACAGAAGACAGACATTTTTCCTGGAAAAGCTATTAGACTTAGGAGACTGTGTTCTCCAGAGTTTCCAGGTCAGTGGTTGTTTAAATGTCATTACATTAACTCAGAAAATAGAAACTTTGCCATTGACCCTAGAGAATTCATGAGCTGGGAGCTGGGAATGGATGTTGGGGGGAAAGTTGAACTATGCACTTTTAGGGTTTTTTTTTTTGGTAAGATCTGCCAGCAAGTTGTTTTTTTTCTTAGCTTTAAAAATGAGATATCAACAATTATTGCTAGATCATTTTTGTTCTGTATCTATTATCCTTTCATCTATATAATAGTCAATGGTTATATTTTACTGGAAAACACAATTTTGCTTAGGCTTTCCAAACTAGAATGTATTTCTCCTAATTTCTTAGTGGTTGCATAAAGGATTTCATTTTAATAAGATACTTCTGTTAGGCTGGAGAGACAGACACTGGCAGCAGAAGCATGAGCCTTCCAACTGGGGTTACAAAAGATAAGGCCAAAAGAGTAGATTGATTAACCAGCTATGATGACTGGTGTTTACAATGGCAGCCAGACAATCTGGAACACAATGGCAAATTTAGGTGTGGTTTAGCTGGTGTTGTTATCCACAAAGATGTAATGTGGTAAGAAAAAAAAAAAAAAGAAAAGAAAAGAAAAGAAAAAAGAAAGGAAAAGTACACATAACATTCAAGACTTTAAATTCAATGGAGGGCAGAAATGAATTTCCAGGCCACCCATCCATTCAAAATAAGACCAGTATTTAGGCTGGAAACAGTAGGATCTACCTCCCAAAAACAAAGGAATAGAAAGAGCTAGCCATGGTTCTGGTCATGTCAGGTGTTGCTGCTCCAATGGCAAAAGGAAATTGGAGTAATAAACAAAGTAATGTATGATAGTTAGAGTTAGCCTGGCAGAAAGACCCTGAAGACCAAATGGTCAACCGCATAGACTTCCTATTGTCTGGAGTCCAGCCATACTGAGTAGTTGGACTTCGTGAACAAAAACAATGCTAGACAGTAGGAGTTGGTAGGATGAAGATATTGAAGGGCTATGTCATCATTGCTTTCAGGTGAGGATGACAGGTCTAAGCCTACAAAGATAGAATTCTTGGAGGGAAGCCTTTGACAAATGTTAGTAATAAAAGGATGGAAAGAGGATAAAGAAGGGAAAGAATTCAACATTTGCCAAATGTACTATAACTATGTGTTTGAACTCTATTATGGTTCATTTAATATTAGTGAATGATGGGTAAGTGTTATTATTTTCTTATTATAATTGATGTGATGGGATTCAGAATGTTAGATAGTATTATTTGTGGCTCAGCATGTCATAATGTTGAAATACATATTTTCATATGTATGCCCCACATCGTGATGCATCCACAGCGAGTTTATATTTAAAAGAGGCCAAATGTAAATGTTCTTAGCATACCTTTACATACATATCATTTGACTAAAGAGATCTGATGTAAAGTTTATTGGAAAATCTCTAGTGCTTTATGGAATTATAATGACTAGATTACTGAATCATTTTGTATGGCCCCTCAGGTAGATTCAGAGTATACTAGTCCGTATTACATGCCCTTTAGAGAATCAGAGAGACAACTTCTTTGTCTTCAAGGTAGGAGGCAAACTGGAAGAATGCACAGACTACCCTATAAACCTGTCCCCTCAAAAATCCAAGATGTATTCATGGAATTAGGATTGAGCCTGTCAGTATGAAGAAAAAGATTAAAAGTCGAAAATCCTTAAAAAGGAGCTTAAAAATCTGAGCTACAGTAAAACGATGGTTGGCTCTTTGAAGGCATTAAGCTGCAGAAGAGTATGCTGATAACAAGTGTGAAATGGGGACAACCAAAAGCACACAAGGGGATTAAAATGCCAGTTACAGGAACAAATGATTTCAAAAGGGGTTATATTAAGATATCAAGAGCAGAGGGATTTGGGCAGCTCAGGTTGTTGGTGAAAGTTATGACAGTTTTTTTCACTAACTTGTCAGCCTGAATGCAATTTAAGCTGTTATGGGCAAATTGGATACCCATAATCACTGTTTGTTTGAGCTTTTACCTCAGATGTTAGCAGATGATTTCCAAATCTGTAAATACCAAGGAAGCTCTCGAGTTCCATTCCCTTGTTGGTCTGAGAAAACGTTGGCAATTGGATTAGTTTCTTATAGTTGCTACTTTGTTTACTTAGTATTTACACAAAGATTTGCCAAAGACATTACCAGAAAAAGTCAAATCAAATTGAAGCTCTTGGACCACAGAATAATTAGAGTCACTTTTCATGTTATTAGTATTTATTGAATACTTACTCCATGCTAAGCACTGGAGTAATCACTAAGCAACAATGGTCCATGCCCTTATCTTGCAGTCTAGTTTTATCAAATAACCACATACCTAAACGTAAGTCTGCAGCTATGAAGAGGACAATGAGGAAGAGTGCTTCTTTATTCCCTTAGGAAATTATTTTCATTCCTTGGATCATCTGAAGGATCATTAGTGTTAACTAGAAGCAAAAGGATGGACAGAAGTATCCCATCAGGGGTCATAATGTGTACACAGTTTCCCTGAGACAACAGGGAACAAAATGAGTTTGCAAAGCTTAAAGAAGGAGTGAGAAAGAGACATCAAGAGGATAGAGGATTTGGTACAGGGAAAGGCCTGAGAAGTGGTAGAGACCACACAATGCAGTGGACATATTTTTGAGTCACAGTGCTCAACGGGGATGCCACCAGAAGACCTGATTATTTAAATTTGGATTTAAAGGACTTAAGGTTAAATAGAACTAAGAATTTAGTCCCTCATTTGAACTAGCCACATTTCATGTGCTCGATTGCCATTTGTGGTTAGTGGTTACTAGACTGGAAAATTCAGAGAACATTTCCATTATTGCAGAAAGTTCTACTGGATAGAATTGTGTTAGATTTAGCTTTATTCTAAGAGCAATGGGAAGTCACAGAGGGATTTTCTTCAACATTGAAGTATGGAATAGTATGACCAGAGAGCATGTTTTGAGAAGAACTTGATAGCTGTACAATGGAGATGAGTTTGTCTGGGGAAGTGCAAATTGCATTTAAGTAGGCAATTTAACAAAATCTAACAAAAATATTATAATACATGAAGATGAGAGATGTGAACAGAGTTGCATGATTTTAGCAGCTGAAACGAACAGGATTTAGTGATGAATTCAATTTGGGAAATAAAAGAGAGGGTTTTTTCGGGATTGCATGGGTGGCTCAGTTGGTTAAGCATCTGACTCTTGATCTCAGCTCAGGTCTTGATCTCAGGGTCGTGAGTTCAAGCCCCACGTTGGGCTCCATCCACGCTGGGCATGGAGCTTACTTAAAAAAAAAAAATGGAAATATGCCCAAAATTTAGTGTGTGGCACTGATCTATTAACTAGTCTGATCATATTTTGATCATATTGTTTTTTTTTTTTTTTATCTTTATCTTCTTTTTTTTCCTTTTTTCTTTTTTCCCGTTCTTTTCCCCCAGTTTCAGGTCTCTTCTGATTTGTTTAGCATATATTTTTCTGGGCTCATTGTTACCCTGTTAGCATTTTGTTCTTTCAATCATCTATTCTCCTCTGGACAAAATGACAAGATGGAAAAAATCACCTGAAAAAAAGAACAAGAGGCAGTACCAACTGCCGGGGACCTAATCAATACAGACACTAGTAAGATGTCAGAACTAGAGATCAGAATGACGATTATAAAGATACTCGCTGGGCTTGAAAAAAGCGTGGAAGATATTAGAGACACCCTTCCTGGAGAAATAAAAGAACTAAAATCTAAGTCGAAATCAAAAAAGCTATTCATGAGGTGCAATAAAAAAAAATGGAGGCTCTAACTGCTAGGATAAATGAGGCAGAAGAGAGAATTAGTGACATAGAAGACTAAATGATGGAAAATAAAGAAGCTGAGAAAAAGAGAGATAAACACCTACTGGATCACGAGGGCAGAATTAGAGAGAGAAGTGATACCATAAGATGAAACAATATTAGAATAATTGGGATCCCAGAAGAAGAAGAAAAAGAGAGAGGGACAGAAGGTATATTGGAGCAAATTATAGCAGAGAACTTCCCTAATTTGGGGAAGGAAACAGGCATCAAAATCCAGGAGGCACACAGAATCCCCCTCAAAAATCAATAAAAATAGGTCAACACCCCGTCATCTAATAGTAAAACTTACGAGTCTCAGAGACAAAGAGAAAATACTAAAAGCAGCTCGGGAGAAGAGATCTGTAACCTACAAGGGTAGAAATATTAGATTGGAAACAGACCTATCCACAGAGACCTGGCAGGCCAGAAAAGACTGGCATGATATATTCAGAGCACTAAATGAGAAAAATATGCAGCCAAGAACACTATATCCAGCTAAGCTGTCATTGATAAGAAGCTTCCAGGACAAACAAAAACTAAAGGCATTTGCAAACATGAAACCAGCCCTACGAGAAATATTGAAAGGGGTCCTCTAAACAAAGAGAGAACCTAAAAGTAACATAGAACCGAAAGAAACACAGACAATATACAGTAAACAGTCACCTTACAGGCAATACAATGGCACTAAATTCATATCTTTCAAGAGTTACCCTGAATGTAAATGGGCTAAATGCCCAAATCAAAAGACACAAGGTATCAGATTGGATAAAAAAACAAGACCCATCGATATGCTGTCTGCAAGAGACTCATTTTAGACCCAAAGACACCTCCACATTGAAAGTGAGGGGGTGGAAAACCACTTACCATACTAATGGACATCTAAAGAAAGCTGATATCCTTATATCAGACAAATTAGATTTTAAACCCCAAACTATAATAAGAGATGAGGAAGGACACTATATCTTACTTAAGGGTTTATCCAACAAGAAGATCTTTTAACAATGGTAATATCTATGTCCCTAACATGGGAGCAGCCAAATATATAAGCCAATTAATAACAAAAGCAAAGAAACACATCAACAACAATATAATAATAGCGGGGACATTAACATCCCCCTCACTGATGGACAGATCATCTAAGCAAAAGATCAACAAGGAAATAAAGACTTTAAATGACACACTGGAACAAATGGACTTCACAGACACATTCAAAACATTCCATCCCAAAGCAACGGAATACACATTCTTCTCTAGTGCTCATGGAACATTCTCCAGAAGAGATCATATCCTAGGTCACAAATCAAGTCTCAACCAGTACCAAAAGATTGGGATTATTCCCTGCATATTTTCAGACCACAATGCTTTGAAACTAGAACTCAATCACAAGAGGAAAGTCGGAAAGAACTCAAATACATGGAGGCTAGAGAGCATCAAACTAAAGAATGAATGGGTAAACCAGGAAATTAAAGACAAATTAAAATAATTCATGGAAACCAATGAAAATGAAAAAACAACTCTTCAAAATCTTTGGGATTCAGCACAGGCAGTCCTAAGAGGAAAGTATATAGCAATACAAGCCTTTCTCAAGAAACAAGAAAGGTCTCAAATACACAACCTAACCCTACACCTAAAGGGCTGGAGAAAGGACAGCAAATAAAGCCTAAACCCAGCAGAGGAAGAGAAATAATAAAGATCAGAGCAGAAATCAATGAAATAGAATCCAAAAGAACAGTACAACAGATCAACAAAACTAGGAGCTGGTTCTTTGAAAGAATTAACAAGATTGATAAACCCCTGGCCAGACTGATCAAAAAGAAAAGAGAAAGGACCCAAATCAACAAAATCATGAATGAAAGAGGAGAGATCACAACCAACACCAAAGAAATACAAACAATTATAAGAACATACTATGAGCAACTCTATGCCAGCAAATTAGATAATCTGGAAGAAATAAATGCATTTCTAGAGATGTATCAACTACCAAAACTGAACCAGGAAGAAATAGAAAACCTGAACAGACCTATAACATTAAGGAAATTGAAGCAGTCATCAAAAATATCCCAACAAACAAGAGCCCAGGGCCAGAGGGCTTCCCAGAAGAATTCTACCAAACATTTAAAGAAGAATTAATACCTGTTCTTCTGAAACTGTTCCAAAAAATAGAAATGGAAAGAAAACTTCCAAACTCATTTTATGAGGCCACCATTACCTTGATCCCAAAATCAGACAAAGACCCCATCAAAAAGAATTACAGACCAATATCCCTGATGAACATGGATGCAAAAATTCTCACCAAAATATTAGCCTGTAGTATCCAACAGTACATTAAAAGGATTATTCACCACGACCAAGTGGGATTTATTCCTGCTGCAGGGTTGGTTCAACATCCGCAAATCAATCAGTGTGATACAATACAT
The DNA here is from genome assembly GCF_037043125.1 of Eumetopias jubatus. NCBI lineage: Eukaryota > Metazoa > Chordata > Mammalia > Carnivora > Otariidae > Eumetopias > Eumetopias jubatus. Next base: position 46,872,797 of record NW_028274812.1, read on the forward strand.
TAATGAGAGAAAGAACAAGAATCATATGATCCTCTCAATAGATGCAGAAAAAGCATTTGACAAAGTACAGCATCCTTTCTTGATCAAAACTCTTCAGAGTGTAGGGATAGAGGGTACATATCTCAATATCATAAAAGCCATCTATGAAAAACCCACAGCGAATATCATTCTCAATGGGGAAAAACTGAGAGCTTTTCCCCTAAGGTCAGGAACTCAGCAGGGATGTGCACTATCACCACTGCTATTCAACATAGTACTAGAAGTCCTAGCCACAGCAATCAGACAACAAAAAGAAATAAAAGGCATCCAAATCAGCAAAGAAGAAGTCAAATTCTCAGTCTTTGCAGGTGATATGATACTTTATGTGGAAAACGCAAAAGACTCCACCCCAAAACTGCTAGAACTCATATAGGAATTCAATAAAGGGGCAGGATATAAAATCAATGCACAGAAATCAATGGCATTCTTATTCACCAACAACAAGACAGAAGAAAGAGAAATTAATGCATCGATCCCATTTACAATTGCACCCAAAACCATAAGATACCTAGGAATAAATCTTACCAAAGAGGCAAAGAATCTGTACTCAGAAAACTATAAAATACTCATGAAAGAAGTTGATGAAGACTCAAAGAAATGGAAAAACGTTCCATGCTCATGGATTGGAAGAAGAAATGTGATGATGTCAATGCTACCTAGAGCAATCTACACATTCAATGAAATCCCTATCAAAATACCATCCACTTTTTTCAAAGAAATGGAACAAATAATCCTAAAATTTGTATGGAACCAGAAGAGACCCCGAATAGCCAGAGGAATGTTGAAAAAGAAAAACAAAGCTGGTGGCATCACAATTCTGGACTTCCAGCTCTATTACAAAGCTGTCATCATCAAGACAGTATGGTACTGGCACAAAAACAGATGCATAGATCAATGGAACAGAATCGAGAGCCCAGAAATGGACCCTCAACTCTATGGTCAACTAATCTTCGACAAAGCATGAATGTCCAATGGAAAAAAGACAGTCTCTTCAGCAAATGGTGTTGGGAAAATTGGATAGCCACATGCAGAAGAATGAAACTGGACCATTTTCTTACACACAGACGGAAGTAGACTCAAAATGGTTGAAAGACCTCAGTGTGAGACAGGAGTCAATCAAAATCCTAAAGGAGAACACAGGCAGCAACCTCTTCAACCTCAGCTGCAGCAGCTTCTTCCTAGAAACATTGCCAAAGACAGGGGAAGCAAGGGCAAAAATGAACTATTGGGACTTCATCAAGATAAAAAGCTTTTGCACAGCAAAGGAAATAGTCAAGAAAACCAAAAAACAACTGACAGAATGGGAGAAGATATTTGCAAATGAGGTATCAGAATAAGGGCTAGTATCCAAAATTTATAAAGAACTTATCAAACTCAACACCCAAAGAACAAAATGGGCAGAAGTCACAAACAGATATTTTTCCAAAGAAGACATCCAAATGGCCAACAGACACATGAAAGAATGCTCAACATAATTTGACATTAGGGAAATCCAAATCAATAACTCAATGAGATACCACCTCACACGAGTCAGAATGGCTAAAATTAACAAGTCAGGAAACGACAGATGTTGGTGGGGATGAGGAGAAAGGGGAACCTTCCTACACTGTTGGTGGGAATGCAAGCTGGTGCAGCCACTCTGGAATACAGTATGGAGGCTCCTGAAAAAGTTGAAAATAGAGGTACCATACAGCCCAGCAATTGCACTACTGGGTGTTTACCCCAAGGATACAAATATAGTGATCCGAAGGGGTACATGCACCCCAATGTTTATAGCAGCAATGTCCACAATAGCCAAACAATGGAATGAGCCAAGATGTCCATCAACAGATGAACGGATAAAGAAGTGGTATATATATACAATGGAATATTATGCAGCCATCAAAAGGAATGAGATCTTGCCATTTGCAATGACGTGGTTGGAACTGGAGGGTGTTATGCTGAGTGAAATAAGTCAATCAGAGAAAGACATGTATCATATGACCTCACTGATATGAGGAATTCTTAATCTCAGGAAACAAACAGGGTTGCTGGAGTGGTGGGGGGTGGGAGGGATGGGTGGCTGGGTGATAGACATTGGGGAGGGTATGTGCTATGGTGAGTGCTGTGAATTATGCGAGACTGTTGAATCACAGATCTGTACCTCTGAAACAAATAATACGTTATATGTTAAAAAAAAGAAGACTGTAGGAGGGAAAAATGAAAGGGGAGAGTCGGAGGAGGAGAAGATCCATGAGAGACTATGGACTCTGAGAAACAAACTGAGGGTTCTAGAGGGGAGGGGGGTGGGGGATGGGTTAGCCTGGTGATGGGTATTAAAGAGGGCACGTATTGAATGGAGTCCTGGGTGTTATACCCAAACAATGAATCATGGAGCAGTACATCAAAAACAAATGATGTAATGTATAGTGGTTAACATAACATAATAAAATAAAATAAAAGAAAAAGAAAATTAAGACCATAACTATTAAAAAAAAAGAGAGAGAGACTGATTTTTAGCTTCCAAAGTTTGTGGATGGTGTTGTCATTCATTGGCAGGAGTAACACAGGGAAAAGTTCACATCTGGAAAGGGGAGTGCTTTATTTGAGGTACCTGGACAATAGAAGATGTCAAGAAGCAGCTGGATATAAACTTTCTTTTTCTTCCTCTCTTCCTTACCAGCCACCCTACAACTTACTCCTTTTAACAGACTATGCAGCTTAAAGAAAGGCTTTAAGATTTTGGTCACACTCCTTATAATAAGACCTGGACATTTAACTGATCAGAAAGGTAGCAGAATCATACTTTGAGAGCTCAATGGGGCACTTGAGATCCCACAATGTACTTCCATTATTTTCTGGATGTAAAGACCAAATGATGGAGAGTTTCCATCTTTTCTTGGTTAATGGCAGAAATAGTTCTCCTGCTTTTGCATACTATTTTTTCTTCTTACACTATTTTATTTCCCCAGAGTGAGAAAAGTAAGTCTTTTCTGGTCTAAAACTTCTGCAGTAAGCAGTTGTATGAGAAATATCTATGGAATTGCCTAGCCCAAAGGCAGGCAGTGTAGAATTCTGCTTGATAATGAAAGAGAGAAAGATGCTGGCTAGGTTTCTTGGCACAATTTTAAAGGCATAATTTTTCAACATTTCATCATACTATGGCAATATATTTTGATGGTATCTGTGAGTTGCTCAGAGAATTTCAAAGTAGTTTTAAATTTCCTTAGCCACGAAAAGCTTGTCAAGGACTGCTGAACGACTATGAAAATGTGAAAACAAACACTCCTGGTGAATATAAAAAGCTTACTGATTTGGAACAGGTTTCAAAAGACAAAATACAGCATTTCTTGTTGAGATAATATACTTTCTGCTGTTTCATTCTGTTCATTCATTCTCTTGCTTTATTTATTATTTCCATCTGCCTAGATATGCTCTTTCTGTTAGTGCGAGAATAAAATAAAATTCACTTACCTGGGTAGTTAATTAATTACAAATGTAATTGAGGAATGTTAATCTTACATAAAACAATTTTTTTACAAATATATTTTAAAGGAGAGAGATAGGTCTACACTTAATTTATAGCAAATATTTTTCACTTTAAGATATCTTGTTTTTTTTTATTTTATTTTATTTTATATTTTAAGATTTTTTATTTATTTTTTGACAGAGAGAGAGAGAGCGAGAGAAGGAACACAAGCAAGGGGAGTAGGAGAGGGAGAAGCAGGCTTCCCCCTGAGCAGGGAGCCTGATGCAGGGCTCGATCTCAGGACCCTGGGATCATGACCTGAGCCGAAAGCAGATGCTTAACGACTGAGCCACCCAGGCGCCCCAAGATATCTTGTTTTTTTAAATTCCATATCTTTATAGGAAACAGAATCTACATTGCATATTAAAACAGAAGAGAATGTAAACTAATCGTTTCATTTTATTTATGTAAATACCCAAAGCATTTGGCATTTGTTCTAAATAATCTGTTTAAAAATCTGGTGACATACAAAAACATTGCCACTCCTTTTTAAACACTAGGAAGGTAAAATGTGGACAAAGTAAGTTTGTAGTATCTGATAAGAAATTAGTCGATAAAAGCTAGAAGAGTTAATGGTTCCTCTTGAATATTAGCCAGTTAAGCATAACTTTAGAAATACATATCATTGCATCAGTACTGTAAATATATGTATATATTTCACTTGTACTAAATATTATTCTATAGTCATAAACTTTTTTTTTTAACACTTAGGATTCTGGAAATAAATGATCAATGTTAATGTTAACATGATTAAGAATGAACTCTATCCTTCGGTTGCTGACACACTATGGTTCATTCCAAAATATCTTATCTATAACAAATATCAAGGCTAGACTTAATATTTCTGGTTTTTAAAAGATTTTATTTATTTAGGAGAGAGAAAGCAGGAGCAGGGGGAGGGGCAGAGAGGCGGGCAGAGGTAGAGGGAGAAGCATACGCCCTGCTCAGCAGGGAGCTGCCACCAGGCTTGATCCCAGGACCCCAGGATCATGAACTGAGCTGAAGGCAGACAGACGCTTAACCAACGGAGCCACCCAGGTGCCCCCATATTTCTGTTTTAATGGCTACATTAAAAGGTAAAATGAAATGTTCAGAAATTAAACTCAGGAAAGCCTGAGATATATAATTGCAACCTTACCAAGACAGGTAAATATGGAAGTGATTGTTCTTATTTCTAATTTAAATCCAGTATTACTTTTAACAGGCAGATATTACAGATGACAAAAAAAAAAAGAGTTCAGTTATTGGAGTGTAGGGTAATAAATATTATGTCCTGTTACTTTCATTATATATATTTTCAATTTTGAATGAGAAAAAAATGTAGTCATGGCAGTCACTTACTATTATATCAATTTTATACAGACTTGACCTTGACCAAAGAAACATGCATTGAAAAGTAGAAATGTTCCCAGCTAAGTAATATACATTAGTCATTAACATTAACTCAATTTTCAGATAAATAATAAATCTCTTCTGATTTTACAGCTGGGAGTTAATCCAGTAGAGTGGTTATCATCAACTCCAAGCCTTTGGGGGTTTTTAATTGTTCTATTCAAATGAAAAGCTTTATGCCAGCTTTTGTTACCACCCAATTAATTTTTAAAACCAATTAAGATAAAATCATACATAATAATATCCTACTTATTACTAAGTGTATAAAATTTGCCTCCATCACTTAGTTCTTCTGACCCACCATTGACAACTCCTGATTAGTGGAGCTCCAGTCCTCTGCCTCTTTGCTTATTAACATTAACGGACATTTGAAAAAAGACACTCACTTCAGTTTGTTAATTCAAATCTACATTGTACATTTTCTATAATTTGAATAGCTCCACAATTGTTTGTCTTTGAATACCTGACTTCACTTTATCTGGCTTTTTAACATCACTTCTGCCCGAGAACAACATGGTACTAACACAATGTGATGTGATTAATCTGGCTGTTGACTGGTGATCATTCTAGTTCATATAAATCTTCTGAGAATAAAAACCTAAATATTAGAAGCAACCTTTTATTTAGGTTTGTAAATTCAAGGGTGTAAATTATATTTCTGATTAGTTTTGATTTGGGCAGTTAACTATCATATTTCTCAAATTCTGGATACTATTTTATACATTTGTTTAACACCCATTTAAGTAATTTTATTGTAAAGCATTAAGAAAAAAAGTTCCAAGTCGCATTTGATTTTTGTATTCTTTCCGTAAACATAATTTAGCATTGTATAAATTTAAATGTATTGCAACAGTATTGTAAAATTTTGTTCTAAGATACTTTTGCCATCTGGATTTTAAAATAATTAGTCAAATTTATGTCAGGGAATTAAAAGCGTTAAGTGCATTTTTATACTTCATCTATATAAATGAATTCAGTTAAAATATTTTGAAGGAATATATATTTTAAATATGTAAAAAAAATAATGAATTGGTGTTCATGCCCAACTCTAGGATAAGCCATAAATGTTATTAGCTCCCTAAAGTTAATTTATCTGTGTAAACATCTAAAATGACAATAAATTAATTCATTTTTATGTCCATCTTTATAATGTTTCATTAATGGGGTATTTCTAAATTCTCATTAGATGAGCATATAAGATATCTCATGTATCTAACATACTTTTTCTAATGAGAGTAATAATTGTCTCCTAAGGCAGTGGTTTCCAACCATGATTTTAACAGGGAGTGGGGACATTTCTGTAATTTTGTGAAAGCAGTTGGGGTAGATGTACTGTGGGAAGATTATAAAGTAAAATAAACAAAGATATATCTTACCTTCAAAATATGAAGAGTTGGGGAAAGGGTGAATTAATAGGACACATAGTTAAAGAATAAATGAAAACAACAGAACCCATTACAAATGCAAGGCAGCTTCTATTTCCTCAAAGAGACTTTGGTGTGGTTGAAGGAGATGCGGATGGTAGGGCAGTGATTTAAAATGTATTTGTGGGGGGTGCTTCGGTGGCTCAGTTGGTTAAGCTTCTGCCTTTGTCTCAGGTCCTGATCTCAGGGTCCTGGGACTGAGTCCTGTTTAGGCTCTCTGCTCTGTGGGGAGTTTGCTTCTCCCTCTGCCCCTCCTCCACTCGTGCTATCTCTCTCTCTTTCAAATAAATAAATAAAATCTTTTTTAAAAAAAATTTTAAAAATATTAAATGTAGTTGTGGGGGTTTTTGGTCGTTTTGTTTTGTTTTGTTTTACCATCTTACTCTCAGGTAGTTTAGTTCTTAATTTTATGCAATGGTGGTATACAGTTAAAAAGGTGTATTTTGCTAGATTGATGATTTGATTTCAATTGGATAAGTGGGAAGAAATGAGTCAGACTATACTATTTTTCACTGAAAACTGCCAGGTGCCCTCAAACAAAGTCTTAAAATGATAAGTAGGAAGTTAAACAGCTTAAAAGAAATTCAGGTAACATTTCTTAACCCCAAATAAAGATAAGATAAAGAACAGAATGTCAATGATATCAACAGAAACAATGACCATAAGCCAATTTGAGACAGCTGGGGGAATGCATTCTGGAAGAGCAACCTGGAGCCCTGTGTTGCTAGGAACATGATCCTAACAGTGACTTTTATCTATGTTTGACTTAACTTGGATCAACTTAGAAGAGGAGACATCTTTTTCAAGTAAACTGTATCTGTATTTGTGGCCAGTTTTTTCACCTGGAAACATTTCACCTACAAAGACATTAATATATTGCTTGAATAATCTTTTTGATAAGGAAATGACCCTTGAGGGCTTATTTCCCCTAAAGAGTAACAACACATGAATATGCCTTTGTCAACTGTTGCCATTTTTAAAACCTTCTTATTCAGCAGTGGAAATAAAGGTGTATCTCTTTATATGGTGTGGTTTGATATTTCATTGGCTCCGGTTTACCTAGTACAGACTGAAAGTTCACTATTCAACGGAGATGCTGAAAAAAAGAATCCCTGTTAGTAATGCTACTTTACCTGTACTAGAGAATTCCACTAGAGAGATGCTACATGTCTCCTATAAATTTTCAGAGTTACCATTGTATTTCGATTCACAGAGCTCATACAGTTAGAATTTATATATTGATGTAATTTCTCCATTAGTGTTTGGCTTCCTCACGAGACAGGGGGCAAGCTATGTGTTTTGCTCAGCAAAATATCTTTAGATCCTGTTCTTTTAATGAATATTTGTCAATTGAATGATTGGATAAATTAATGTCAATTAGAGGCATATTTTAAAATATGCCAACAAATTCCTGAAAACAATCAGCTTACTTTTAAACTCATCTGTACATGTGATCACAAAGTCAAGTATATATATATATATATATATTATATATATAATAGATATATTCCATATATGTATTGAATATAATTAATGTTGAAATCATTTTTTGATAAAAGACTGGAAAATGAAGAATAAGCCTTATTGAAATGTCAAGAACTCTTTACTTTGTCTTTATTTGAGTTATGCTTTAAAAAAAGCTAATTAGAGAACAATCTTAAATTTCATCATGAAGAAAAAAAATGATTCAGAGCTCTGTGAGATTCTATTATAGCTAAATTCAATAAGTGGTTTTAAGAAATTGCTCTAAAAAGTTTTTGAAAGGTTACCACATGGAAGCCAAAGAATTGATGTAATAAAATCCCATATAGTATACAATAAAAATGTCTGTTTTGTTGACCTTCTTAAATCTATTCTTCACGTAGTACTCAGCAAATCTTGTTAAAGCCTTCGTGAGGGAAACTTTCTTTTATAAATTCATTTACTAACAGCCTGTCCTGGTAGTAACCCAATAAAAATATTTCCTGGGAATTCAACTTAGACTAAATTGAAAAGCCTCTGGACCAAAATCCTGCCTCCCCAACCAGTGGCTCTGTGCCTGGGACAATGAGAAGAGAGGCTAAAGACTAGGAAATATGTATTTCATCTAGCTCTCATGTTCTGCATTATTGTTTGTTTTTGACAGAGACTTGGTCTTCTCTTCCAGGTGAGGGTAGAGATATGAACTCTTTGGACTGCAAACTCATATATAGCATCAGCTTTGGGCATCTGAGGGCCTCATTGTACTCACAATGGGTTCCAATTCAATATTTTCTGTGTATAAAAATATTTCCTGTTTTTTGGACCAAATATTGGGGGCTAGGACAAATGCAACTCAACCTCTTACTTGCTGTTACTTACCTTTCACATCTGTTGAAAAGGTGATGATAATGGTACTAATCTTACAGGTTTGTAGTGAGGACCCCATGTGCTGATACATATAAAACAATATATGGAACGATATCTAGTGTGTACTAAGAACTCCAAGCATTTTAACTCTTAACATTACTGGCATAGAATTTTAAAAAGATAAATCTGTGTCCTCTAAAATCTCACAATATATTTGGATAAGATTTTAAAAAAACACACACAAGAAAAATAGCAAGTTCGAAATAACAGTTAACAGATTAACTAGAGAAATGTCACAAGGCACATACAGTTAATTGCCAAATGAACTGACTTTTTTAAGATTGTTGTAGGAGAACAGAGGATGAAGAGACCAGCCTGGCTGGGGGAGTCTCCAGATATGTTCACAAAGATCAGTTTTGGCTAGGGCTGGTAAAATTAGTAAAAACTGGTCTCCCCTTCAGTTAAAAATTTATAGTAAATATTTGCTTATAACTGTATCTTAGCTTGCATCCTGCCTTGATCTAAAATTGTTGGGACAATTATATCAATAGATAAGAGCACGTATCAGAAGTATGGTGAAAATACACTCTAGAGGAGTAGTCTAAATAAGCCAGTACAAAAAAAAAGTGTCAAATGCCATATTTCTGGGGAGGTATCTAAAAAAGGTTGAAAGTCTATTCCTCCAGAGTCCCTACCAATACTGATTCCTGGTGCGGACAGCCACTCAACCACCCAGAAAATGAAAGACATGCACTGAGACAAAAAACCCAAAGTGACATTTTATTAGTGAACCTGTTAAATTGCGTTTCCTTTTGCTTAGATGCACCATCCTAAATCTCAGAAGTGACACTTACTGGAGTCAGAGGACAGAGACCAGGACCAGGGCCAGACAGAAAACATTTGTTGCACCATGTGTGGATTTGCCAGCCCTTGTGGGCTTTCTCAGATCTGAACAGTCCAGCTCTAGCTGCACTTCCATGGAAGAAACATAAGGAGACATAAATGGGCTAGCCTAGGTTCTTAATCCCAGGAGAATCTTCTATAGAAAAGGAGAGGGAGGTCTTTCCTCTCTTTGAAAATATCTCCATAGACACTGCAGATTGAATCCTGCTAATCAGGCTCAAGGGTCTAAACAGTTTCTGTCAGGACTTCTCCTGAGGGGCTCTGGGTGGTACTCAGCAGAGGGACTTCCCTTGAGAAGTATCTTGTCCTAGCAAGACGGTAGACAGTAAAGTAACCAAGAAAATAATCACTCTTTTATGAGGCCAAGACACACAAACTCAACTTTCTTTACCTAATGGCAATCTAGGAATGGCTATGACCAAACTCATCTCCAAGTTTATACTAATTTGTTCAAATGACAATGAAGGGAATATTTACTTCATATTGTGTTCGGGGGAAAAACTGAGTTAGAGGCTCCTTGTCATATCAAAAAGGCTAAATAAATATAAGGCAGGCCAGATTATAAATAGCTTGAAAACATTTAGTAACAGCTTATTTTAGAAGTCACTTCAAAAAATTACAGTATTTGTAAATCATCTTTTCAAGAAGCTGGAATACTAAATACGAGCTCAAATTTTTCAGTATAAATTTATATGAAGGAAATGGTAGAAAATGGCATGTTGAATTCTCTACAAAAAGTCATTATTCTTCTGATCCTAATTTTGTTTTTTTGTCCCCCCACAGACACTATATTTTTATGAAATTATCAGATCTACCACCAAGTAGATGAAAACCCTTGAACATAAAGAAAACAACTGCCAAAATTTTGAAGGGAAAAAAATCCTCACGTACCCAGGAGAAATTAATTGCCCTGTCTAAATTGTTGATAACAGTGGCAAGAAAAATATATTACTTTCATCATTTATTCAAAGCTGCCAAAACGGTATTGGAGACATTGATAAAAAATAAGTACATTTGCAATTTAAATAACACAAAATATTTCATTTTTAGCTGTTTTCCTCCTTTTATTTCTTGGGCAAATTCATTCCTTTTTTCAGCTTGGCTGGGCTGATTGCTCGCCTTCATAATATACTGTTTAGAATGATTTAAGTTCATTTTTTTAAATAGAAAAAAAGATAAATGGAATTTTTAAAAAGCCCACATACATTGGTATGCTTTGACATGCAATTCTATACTCAGTTTATTATAAAATTTTATTTCAAATTGTAAGCTTTAGAATTTGGATATGTGGGGAAGGCGAGAAAGGGAAGGATTTGCCTTACAGTATGAAATAGGATGTCTCTGCTAGAGAAGTGTTCATGGGTTTCATTTTAATTAACCTGCCTTCATTTTAATTGTTGTATTATTCAGTTTCACTTTATGGTGCCATTTAGACAGTAAACTTTTCACACATCTGCAGGGACTGATAACAATGAGTTTAATTTAAACTAAAACTATCAGTTCAATTTAAAGATACCAGTCCCACTAGGGATATTTGCTACAATAGCATATATCAGTTCAATCTTTTTTTCAAGAAGCCTATAGAAATACTGGAGGTCATGCTGGAATTTTTACCCATTTTCTTTTTTTTTTTTACACCAAACTGCTCATTTATATTAGGATTTGGAGATCTTCAAGTAACTAAATAGTTCTTCTTGATTCTCAACTAATTTGTTCCAGCTTCTGTATGACTAGACTAATCCTGAGTTGTTTAAGCTACACTGATTATTTGGTATTGTTAGTGTTTAATTTTGCTTTTTATTAAAAAAATAGGAATTTTAATTGTGTCTTATAAATAGCATTATTTAAATGGCTTTGGGCAGTACATATATAATCAAGACGGTACTTAGTGAAACAAAGGAAATATTTTTTAGCAAAATTGGGGGATAAAAAATGAATAATATGAGGTAATAAAATACCTTATGGGAAAAAATAGTTATCTGATTGTATTTCCACTACTTGGAATATTGCTTCACATATATCTGAATTTTTAGACCATCCTTATGTTTGTTAAGATCTCACCTCTGATTATACAACCATATATTATCTTAACATTAGCTTTCTCTGGATTCCTTCACCCTTACTATTTTAAGCATATTATTGATTTAAATACTGTCTTGGTTTTCTTTAAATTACCTATATTCCAGTGTAGACAGGCATTTGCTTTTTACTGTCCTAGTGCTTACAATGTCTCTGCTGCATTTGATGAATTGAAAAAAGTGAAGTCAATAGATTCTGATCCATAAATTTATTTTTAACTATAACTTAAAGGAAAATATTATCAGATATCAATGATTGGTGGAAAATATGCAAATAACTCAAAAAATAGCACTGCAGTAAATGAGTTAATAATAAATTTAAAGTCTAACTGCAACACATAAACAGATAACAAATATTAGCAACTAAAACTACAAAGTAATATATCACAATAGTGTGCTGTGCACAAAATTAAGCATTTTCTAATATTCCTTCATTCATTAAATAAATATTCACTGAGTATCCATTATGTTCTAGTCATTATTTTTAATGTTAATGAGTGTTTTCCTTTGTTTGTTTTGATGTATATATATGTGAAAGTAATAGAAATAAAAATAAAGCAATGCAAGAGCAGAAGAAAAGTTGAGGGGTTGCAATTATGAGTAAGGTTTTAGGGAAGGACCAAAAACATCTGAGCAGAAATCTGAATAAGGTGAAATAGTGACCAAGGGGATATCTGGAATATCAAATAAAGCATTCATTATGCACTATGGATGCAATGCAAAAACTACTAGAGATGGAAGTCTACTCTGTTCAAACAGTGACATTTCAGAGGGTTCTAGAAAGTAATAGGTTGTGGATAAATGAAGAGGAAAAGGAATCACTTTGCGAGTGGGAGGAACAAACCTATAGAAGTCCATAGGGAGATGTAAGTTTGGTGGTGGGGTAGAGTGATGCTTAGTTGCCCCAGAGATTCACTCAGTGATCAGATTATTGCTGAAGACACACAGGGAAAAACTGGAAGAGAGTAAGTCAAGTGGCAGATCCAGAACTCAGGGGAAGAGCAAAGGAGGATAAGAAGAGCTTCAGACTTGCTTAGTAAGAAGGCACGAACAGCCAAGAGTTCAAGGAGACTGAAATAGGTAGGAATCATGCAGTTCTCCTAAGACGGTTTACTTGTTCTCCTCTCAGTGCTGAGAATTTTTTTGGTCTCTAATGCTCTGTCATTTACTGTTTTTGAGATATTAAAAAAATTAAGTGTATAGATCAATGAATTTTTATGTATGTATACATCCATGCCATTATTAATCAAATCAAGATATAGAATGTTCCCCAGCACCTCACAGACTCTATCATGTCTCTTCTAAACACCCACCCACAAAAATAACCACTTTAGAATGCAAACACTTGTTTTTGTTGGGTATATGCCCAGGTATGGAACTGCTGAGTGAAAGAGTCAACATATGTTTAGTTTTAGTAGATATTACTAATTTTCTCCAGGATGGTTGTATAAATGTGTACTCCTATCAACAACGTATGAGAGTTTGAACAGCTCCACATTCTTCATTGTCTATCTAATTTTAACTATCCTGCAGTGGTTATCTCTTTATGTTTTTAGTTTGCATTTCTCTGATGAAAAATGATGTTGAACATGTTTTTTATGTTTATTGGTCATTTGCATATCTTACTTTGTGAAGTGCCTCCTTGGGTTTTCGGCCATCCCTTTACCATGTTGTATGGATTTTTCTTATTAAGTTGTAGAACTGCTTTTTATATTCTGGGTATGGCTGCTTTTTCAGGAATAATTGAAGTTTCTCTTTTAAATTTAAATTAATGTTTTTTAAATTGAGATATAATTGACATATAACATAATATTAGTTTCAGTGTAGGACATGATACGCTATGTTTCACATGTCACTGTGAAATGATTATCATGATAAGTCTAATTAACATCTATCACCATACATAGTTATAATTTTTTTCTTATGAGGAGAACTTTTAAGATCTACTTTCTTAGCAACTTTCAAATATACATACATTATCATTAACTACAGTCACCATGCTCTATATTGTATCTTTAGGATTTGTTTATTTCATAACTGGAAATTTGTACCTTTTGATCACCTTCGCTAATTCTTAATTTAAATGAAGTCTAATTTTCAATCTTTTATTGTATTTTTTTTTCTGTTTAAGAAATCTTTGTCTACCTCAATGTCACAAAAATACTCTTTGCTTCTTTCTAGAAGTTTTATGGCTTTAGCTTTTACATTTAGTTGTTATGATCCATTTTGATTCCATTTTTGTGTCTGGGGTGATATAGGAGATAAGGGACATGTTTTGAGATGGATATCAAATTGATCCAACACCATTTATTGAAGAGACCACTTAAAAATTTTTTTTTAGATGAACTGCAGTGGTGATATTGCCATAAGCCAGGTGACACTATATGCATAAGTTTGTTCTGGTCTACTTTGTTCCATATTTTCTTGCCAATATTGTCACTTGCCAGTACTTTTAGTCTTCCAGCTTTGTTCTTCTTTCATATTGCCTTTAACTATTTTAGTTCCTTGGAGTTTTTATAGAAATTTCAGAATCAGTCTTTCAATTTCTATAAAAAACAAACACAAACAAAAAATCTGCTAGGATTTTTATAAGCAATGCTTTGAATCTATAGCTCACTTAGGAGAAGATTGATGTTTTAAGACTTAGTGTTCCAACCCATTAACATGCTATGTCCCTCCATTTTATTTAATTTCTCCTTTAAGTATTTTACAGATTTCAACGCAGAAGGCTCATCTTTTCATTAAATTTGCTCCTAAGAATGCAATGCTTTTTGGTAATTTGTAAAAGAGGTTTGTTTTTATTATTTTCTTTGGAGCTATTTTTTGTTAGAACCTATTGTATATTGATCTTGCATTAGAGTATTATTAAATTCACATATAAGTTATAATAATTATAAATTATTCTGGATTTTCTACATATAGGTCAATAGTATATAATGAAAATTTGTTTCCTTTAATTATTTATGTCTTTTATTTATTTAGTTATTGTAATTGTTGTACTGGGTAGGGCTTCAATAGAATGTTAAATAGAAGTGTCTTGTTTTCCATTTCAGGGTGTATTAAAATTTTCACAATGACCTATAACATTTTCTTTAGAAATTTTTTAGATATCTTTTGTCAAGTCAGGAAACTCCCTTCTATTTCTCATTTGCTCACAGTTTCAACCGTGAATGGGTGTTAAACCTAACCAAATTATTACTTTCTATTTATTGTGAAAATATTATTTTCTTCTTTATGAATGTATTGAATTGCATTGATTAACTTTGTATGTTACACCAAGTCTGAATTATTGAAATTAGCCTTATTTGGTTATGATGGATTTTTCTTTCCTGTAGATATACATTTATTTAATTTATTTTTGTTTTATCTTGATTAATTTATTTATTCAAGCTGTTTGAGTTTACTTAACTGTTCTCTTTTCCAGAGTCTTGAGATTGAAGCTCAGATAAATTATTTTTTCTTCTTTTCCAATATATGCATTAAGAATAAGAATTTCCCCCTAAATTCTGCTTTAACTTTATCCAACAAACTCATTGTTTTGTCATTTTGATTACTAATGTAAACTCTGTGTGTCTTTAACCTATGTTTGTCGGTGCTACTAATTCTGTAGCTTCCTTTCTAATACATTACTTCTTGCCTATAATTTTTGTTCCCTGCTTTCTTTATTAATATCTTTCAACTTTGGAGTCTAACCACCAAATAGTTGCTCTCTATCTCTGTTTTGTGTTCCAAATCCATGTGAGCAATTGTCACAGAAATTGTCTGTTAACTACTGAATATCGGACACCATTTAACTTGTCTACCTTTGTATCAGTGCACATCTCTGGTCTTAGTAGCCAGGGTGGGTGGAGAAATCAAATAATGATTCCCGACTGTATTAGCTTGCCAGGTCTGTTGTAATAAAATACCACAAAAGGGGGTGCTTAACCAACAGAAATTTATTGTCTCACACTTCTGGAGGCTAGAAGTCAAAATGTCAGCACAGTTAGTTCCATCTGGAGGCTGAGAGTGTGAGGAAGCATGCTTTTCCCTTAGTTCTTGTGGTGTGTAGGCAGACTTCGGCATTCCTTGGCTTATATGTATTTATCTTCATTTTCACATGGTGATTTCCCTATGTGTATGTCTCTGTCCAAATTTCCCGTTTTATGAGAATGCCATTCATTCATCTGCAATGACTTAATTTCCAAATAAAGTCATTCCTGAAGTAGTGAAGGTTAGGAAGTCAACATATGAATTTGGTGGGGCGGGGGCAGGGGACACAAATCAACCAATAACATCACCCACAGATGCCCCTCCTAAGAAAAAAGGGTCATGAAGTTAATCCTAAATTATTATTACCATTATTATTATTTAGCACTTATTTTGTAAAAACATTTTAAGAACTAGCTCAATCATCAAAAGAAATGGCATGGGGCATTGTGATTATTTTTCCATTGTTTTATCAACTTCAACTCTACCCTCTATACTCTATGACCCTGGTGCTAGGACTCTAAGAGCTACATTTCTCATACTCATTTGCCATTTGCCTTTCTGTTCGATTCTGCCAAAAAATCGTTAAAAGAAGATTGGCAGGTGGGATGCATTATATGTTTAGTCCAGGCACATAAGTAAAAGGAACTAAACAAAAGCAGAAGGTGCATGCTGAAGCATGTAAAATAAAATTGAATCTTAGAGGAGGAGGAGGGTCAGATGATGATGAGCTGGTAAGAAAAATGTTGTTATTATCTGAGAGGGTAAGAAGCCCAAAGAAACCTTTTAAATATGAAAAATAACTGATCACATGTGGTACTGGTGACTGGGTATTCCTAGTTCAGTTGAACCATCATCTCAGTGATGGAGATGGATGTGCATGGAAATTAGGTGCTTCTATTACCCACTGAGTGACTTTCTTCTCTGCTTTGCTAAGTAATCAACTGAATCAATGTCCCAGATGGATGTGAATGATAAGCCATGGCTTGAGTAGAGTATTGTGTAGCGGCTGGTAGGGAGATGGGGGAAAATCAAGTATTTAGCTTTTATTGCAGGTATCAATAGAATGTGGTCTTTTTTTAAACATCAAGGGATGATTCAGATGATGACAAAATCCAATAAAGTTCATTAATATGATCAGAGTTCAGAGTAGGTACTTTATGTTCCCAACCTAAGGATAATATATATCCCCAATATGTTGACCGTTTTTTGTTGTTGATGTTGTTAGACATCCAGAAACTTTAAATTTGTAAGTAAAGCTATTGATTTTACCCTCAGAAATTTATTGGAAAATTTTCCTCATCCAACAGATAAATGTTATGCCCGTTTTCATAAACCTTCATAATTTAAGGTATAAAATTCTCTTTTAATTAACTGTTATGGGGGTACCTGGTTGACTCAATCCATTAAGCATCTGCCTTCAGCTCAGGTCATGCTCCCAGGGTCCTGGGATCAAGTCTGACATCGGGCTCCCTGCTCAGTGGGGAGTCTGCTTTTCCTTCTTCCCCTCCCCACTGCTTATGCTCTCACTCGCTATCTCTCTCTCTCTCTCAAATAAATCAGATCTTTAAGAAAAATTAACTGGCATGTGTTTTGTTTTTTGATGTGACGTGAAAACCCCAGTTAATTGTTTTCTCTATTTGAATAATGAATTTCCCTATTGCCACTTGAGTAATTTACTTATGTATGTGATAATTCTTGGATTGCATAAAACATATTTGTATTCTAGGCTGGGCTTCTGTCCTGTGACTCCTCTGACATTTATCTGCCTTTCTATTTTTTTTCTGGTACCAATGACTTCCCTTGCATAGATAATGTAGACAAAAACTTATAAAAACAAGAAATCCCTAAAATATATTTTGACTCATAAGGCATATTTTAATAATAAAATCAGTCTAACAAAATTTATCTCAGAGATTAATATACTTTTTATATTATTGTCTTTAAAAGTTGATAGTTTTACATATTATAAATGAGAGTGGGTATAATTAATTATCTCTTTTTAGGGATAAGGAAAAAGAAATAAATAAACCCCCTAGTTTTTTTGACCTGATTGTCTGAAAGGCAGGAATAGTGGCAGGGGATGGCCAGAACAAACCTAAAAACTACTGTGCCTCAACCTAGAATGTTGGGGGATTTGGAGGATTCTGGCAGAAAATCTTATAGAGTGGGACCTCACACCCAGAGTGGTAGTGATTCCTCAAACTGCAAAAGGAAAATCAAGGAAAGTAGAAATCCACAAATGAACTTAAAGTTGAATTTAGCTATTAATGAAACCTCTGTTGAGGGAAAGAGTGAGTTCACACACCCCAGAAAAAAAATGGTGAAGAAATATTGTGACCTAGAGACTTCCCTTAACCTTATCTCCCTACCTCCCTGAGAGGTGAAGCTCACCTGTGTAGAACCACAGAGCTGCCAGAAGTGACTGGGACACCAAGATCTAGATTCTTTGGCTTCATTTTGCTCCTTTAATTCACAGCCTCACACCATCTCTCACACTGCAGCAGTGAGTATAGCGTTGAGGTTCTGACAGTGATCTTCTAGAAGACTCAAAGACCTCAGGGGAGGCACCCAAACTAAGGTACCAGTCATTGAACAGTTGGAACATAATTTGCTTCTCATCTCTCAGAGAAAACAAATTACTTAGGAAAAATCAAAGGTTCCCAACCCAGTAAAAGGACCTCTGTTTTACAGGACATTACTCTCGAGACAGTTTTAATAAACCCACATCCAAGGGAAGGAGTTGAAGAAGAGAGAGTTATTGGGGATAGACTTTTGACATTCATTGATATGTTTATATTATGCAAAACTGAGGTAACAATTATTATTTATATGAGTTTGCATCAAAATTCCAGTCCCCAAAGAGTTTAAAGAACTATTCCCATTCAAATAAAGACAACGACTATTAAATTATCAACTGATTAAAT
The DNA here is from genome assembly GCF_037043125.1 of Eumetopias jubatus. Taxonomy (NCBI): domain Eukaryota; kingdom Metazoa; phylum Chordata; class Mammalia; order Carnivora; family Otariidae; genus Eumetopias; species Eumetopias jubatus. The sequence continues at coordinate 46,891,365 of NW_028274812.1, forward strand.
GATTATATTTAAAATAACAGTCAGAAATACGACTCTTGACTCCCTTCATATTTAATATTCTATCTATAAAACCAAACTACCTCATTGCTCATTATAAAGTAATAATAGTTCCTGGCTTGTAAATCTCTTGACCTGGTCAAACTCATTTCCTGCATTCTAAATTCTGTGCTCAAGAATTACTAACCTCCACAAATATTCTAATCATAGTAATTATAATAGAAAAATTTTGACAAAATTAGATGATAGGCTTTATCAAATCAGAGAAAATTAGGCACTATAATATTGTAATCTTAATAAGAACAAATGGAACAACATACTATTCCTCTACAGGTTTGTGATTAGGAAAGATTTCTGGACTCCTCTTACAGTATTTTTAAGACAGTCAAATTAGAATGGAATATTGTTTAAGTGAAAATATGAGTGTATGAAAATTAGCTTAGGATGAGTTTTTCCAGTTTTTGTTAGAACGGCCAGATCTACAGCCTCCAATAGAATACAGCACTTTTCATTAACTGTTTAGAATATAATTATTCCCTGTCCTATCCAAATATTTAGAGAATATTTAATGGGATGCACAAATATTGTGTGTGATGTGAGTGTGTGTACTCATACATGATATACATAGGTTTCTCAACTATCCAGGTACCTATTTTAGTCTTTTCAAACAATCCATCCATCCATCCTAAACATTTAAACACATCCACTATATGTCAAAAATACAGAGAACATTTTGACACAAGATTGTCTTTTTGTTCTGAAACATTGCTCTCTCTTTTTAAACCTCTTATTATATGTTTTCTTTTCCTCATTCTATCTTTGGTTATGATTCTTTCTCATTAAAACTTTAGGGTAGGATAATTATTAAGATATTAATTTATATATAATTTTTCTCTTTATTTTTTGTCCTTGTTCCATTTTAAGAAGGTGGCCAAGACTTTTTGAGAAAATTTTCCTTAAGGCAAGACCAAAATGAACATTTGTATACAAAAATCTTCCATTTGGCTTTTTGCTTTATAAAACTTGGACTAACCAGGGGCAACTGGGTGGCTCAGTTGTCAAGCAACTGGCTTCCGCTCAGGTCATGATCCCGGGGTCTTGGGATCAAGCCCACATTGGGCTCCCTGCTCCCCGGGAAGCCTGCTTCTCCCTCCCCCACTCCCCCTGCTTGTGTTCCCTCTCTTGCTGTGTCTCTCTGTCAAATAAATAAATAAATAAATAAATAAAATCTTAAAAAAAAAAAAGAAAACTTGGACTAACCAAAAACATAATGATAGGATGTTTCAGAAAAGGAGATGAAAGAACGATACAATTAAAAGAAGAGAGAGAGAGAGAGGAGTGATTCTGAGGTCTTGGGAAGATGTTGACTATATTGCCAATAAATCTTAAACCTATTAGGAACTATATCATGCCCCATGGAACAATTTAGGAAGACGGCAGAAAACAAAATTACCATCCTTGGAAGAGATATGAAAAGACAAGTACAATTCAAGGGACCACTATAATCTTGAACCATGAAGATGTCAGGGTCAAAAGAAATGTACTGGAGGCCAATATACCACTTTTCCAGTGAAGATTGTAGACCCATTTTCTATTTTTCCAGTCTCTTAGGTTGTGGACAGGATATAAATGGAACCCAACAATGACCATAAAATGGATTATATTTTATTTAAAAGAAAATATTAAAAGTAGAATATTTCTTGCAGACCTTAGTTTGGGGTCCAATTATTACACATCTTCTATATCTTCTATATTTGATCATTACTGAACTTTAAGAAACATTTGTTTCCCCTTTTAAAAAAAGTTTTGGGTAGAGACCTGATGTGGGTGTAATATGATATTAAGGAATGTTTAGTGGGTTTGTCAAATGATCAAAGAAAATTTAGGAACTATAGCTATATAGTTGTCCTGGGATGAGTCACACGGTAAATAATTTTGTAAATATAGCTCAATATAATATATAAGTATTTTAGTCTTATTTTAAAACTTCAGTTAAAAAGGGTCAAGTCTTCAAATGTTCCCTTTGAATTGTTGGTTTATAGTTAGGTACTATTTCAAATAGTGAAACTATTTCCTTACATTATTTACATATATCACTACAAGTGTCATCCATCTTATAATTTTGTATAAAAAAGTAAAAAAATTAATAACAAGAATAAATGAACAAGAGTTTTCTTCTCTTTCCACTTATATCACTTACTCTGGTGCTTCATGTAATTTTATAATTTTATCTTTTTAGTCTTTTCTTATCTTTTAAAAATTCTTTTGTGATACACATTTCTTCATTTTTGTCTTATAATTAAAGGCTATACTAAAGAAAACTATCAGCTTTAGTAAGCTTAGCCTAGTTCATTTGTTGTATGTAAAAATATTTCTCATAAGCATAAACACTCCAAACTAAAGTTAATTTTCACCAAGTGAAAAACTCTGAATAATACCGTGTTCAATGCATAGTTATAAAGATAACCTATAAATCATGCCGGATATGAACCAATACTATATTTTACATGTTATACAGTATCATAGTAAAATAGATCTAATTTTTATTTAGTGGAAGTATTTAATAGTTAATGGAAGTCAATTTCCCATAGAAAATATATTGCTTACCATAGGTATTTTACAGTGCTTCCCTAGCCTATGAAAAACTTGCCTTTGCTCTTCCAACTACCTGAATGCTAGTTTTCTTCCAAAACTTCTTTAATCTCTTTTTACAACTATAAACTTTTCCTGAGATGTTCAGTAACCCTGATCTTTTCCTTTCTTGAATTTCATTAATGTTATCCATTTTATAGAATTTATCACTTAATGCAATGCTAGGTGTTTTTTCTTTCCATGTGGAGTTTTAAGCAGGGATTTATTTCTAGAATTTTGCAGGCCAAATGAACTTTTTTCCCTTATATACAAAATAAAGGCAATATAATAAAATTGGGACAATAAGTCTGTACAAAGATTGTCTATCTTCACCAAGTTTAGTTGAAGAAAGTATTTATTTAAAATTAAATATGTACAGTTAATAAGAAAATATCTTTTTTGAAAATGGTCAGTGAGCAGATTTATTCATTTATTTATTCAAGTAAAATTTATTGAGGTCTTATTATGTACCAGCCACTGGACTTGCCTCTAGGGATTTGATGGGGCCTGCCTTCATGAACCTTACTTTTCTAGTGGAAATACTGATAATTTAAAAATAAATAAAATTATGTTAAATGGGATAAGTTCTATAAAGAAACATTTACACTGTGCTATAACGATACAAAAGGAAGAGGAAGGAGATCAGGTAACATTAATAATAAGATCTATACAATGAAAAGATAATGCATGCATAAAGCTTGGAAAAGCACATTTCATGTAGATTTATTAGAAAATAAAATTAATTTTTCTAGAACTCTCAGAGGGTCGATGTAGTTAGGACTTAGTGAGCCAGGCAGATAGTGGTGATAGATGAAGTTGGATTAGATAATGAGGACTTTTGTCAGTTACAGGAAACAATTTGTGGCTTTTTAAGCAGATGAATAGCATGAAGCCACATTGTTAAGAGATTCCTTTGGCTGCTTGAAAAGACTAGGTAGGTAGCTATCACCATAGTGTAGGCAAAAACTTACCGCAACTTGGACTAGGAAGGTGTGTAGAAAGATGAAAAAAAATGAATATTAAAGTAAATTTTGGTTGTAGAAATGAGAACTTGCTGAAAATTTGGACATGAGTAAGAAAGTAAATGGAGAAAACAATGATGAGTCTAAGTTCTGCCACTGTCACATTAGTATATATTGCAATTTACTGAGTTGGCTACTTCTAAGTGTGGGGTAAAGTTAGTGGGTGGAATAATTAAAGGTATAGTTCTGGACAGTCTAAATTTAAGATCTTACAATTTTTTCTAAGTAAGAATATGAAATAGGCAGTTATGATGAGGGAATGAGGGCAAGCTGAGGACAAACCAGAAGCTGACACCCCATAACCATATGTGACATTCCTCATACACTCCTGTCTGCCTTAAAGCTAAGAAAAGGAAAAACAAATACTTAACTTATAGAGATCAGGAGTCTCCCTCAGTTTACAAATGTTTTAGCAATCTACAAGAACAAAGCATTTCTATCAATAACCTAGTTTCCAGAAGGAAATGTAGATACAATTAAATGTCCTTATAACCTGTAGCGCATTGATAGGTACTTGAGGTGATCAGCTTGTAATGTGCCTCCAGGAAGCTCCCAACTATCTTCCTGTTAATGCTTTGTTAGAGGGAAAAACAACCTTGACAATGGCAAGGCCTCCAGTATCCTGTGAGTCTTCTTTAGCATATGAAAACCCTTTTGAAACCTCTCTTTTCCTTACCTTTCCTGATCCCATAGTATATAATCAGCCACCTCTCACAACCCCAGGTCAGCAGCTCTTTCTGCCCACGGGTCCTGTCCCCATGCTTTAATAAACCACCATTTTGCACCAAAGATGTCTCAAGAATTCTTTCTTGGTTGTGGGCTCCCAGCCTCACCCCACTGAACCTCACCTATATTCCAAAACCCCATCAGTTACATGTGTATAACAGTAATTCAGGAAAGAGGTCTGGACAGAGTTCATTTTAAAAATTATAAATCTATATATGGCCTCTCAAGTAATGGGACTATTTGATATTAATTGATATATTTAATATTTATTGAGGGCTCACTCTGTGCTAAACATTGTGTTACATTCATTATATTTATTACCTTAAAGAATTCTCATAATTTTGTCATATTTGTTCTATTTCAATACCCATTGTACAATGAAAAAAACTTACTTTTAAAGGGGACAAAACAAGACACCTCTTAATGAAAATATTGTAAAATCCAGTTCTATCTGGATTAAAATACAAAGAAAACATAAAACTGGAGATAAATATGGCTTTATAAAAGGATAGATATGCTCTCTCAGAAATGTCAACAAGGACATCATTTTTTTTTTTCCATCATTCTATTATGATTTTGTATTAGTGGCTTCACTCACCTGGAGATCAAAAAGAATAGTCAGGAGCTCTAATCTTCCATGGTTTGTATCCAGCAGAGAAGAAGGAATATCTTCATCCTAGCCTTCACATCAAAATCCTGAAATTCACTTTGATTCAACTGACTTAGTTCAACCATAACTACCTTCAAATCAATCTCTGTTTTCCTGGACTTTAGGAAGACCCCAGGGCAGCAAGAAGAAAGATGTGTGGTATCAGATGATTCTAAATTTCCTAAGACATATCTACTGAAGCTACAGCTGAAATCAGAGGTAGGCTGAAGTTTTGGGATACAGGTTTCCAGAGGCAGTTTGCTCTTAAAATAGGTGAGAACTGGGGGAAAATAGATAAAATAGATAAGGACAGGAAATGGAACCAAGAATTGGGCCAGCACTACAAATACAAGTAATGAAACCCCTTTGATTTGGTAAAATCAATTTGGTTATAAGTTTTCTAACAACTGATGGGGAAGTAGAGATATAAGCAGCTCCACAATTGCAGAAACCAATCATAAGGCAAAATGAAGATAATTAATAATAATTAGAAGAGCTATTCTAAGTATTAAGCACCCCTCTCCCAGGTAAACTCAAGATGCACCTAAAAGAAAGGTCTATGCAATATTATAAATGATATCTCCAATAATGCCTTGAAAAAAATCTATTCATAGGTTATATACAGAGTTTCCTGTACTGGGCAACAGCATTGCACTAAAATTCAACTCAGGATTAGAAGTCCACAAATGCAGCTTGCTGATGATCAGAATTAATCTAGGGGTAGTCTACAGGGTATCTGAAGAAATGAATGTGCTGAATAGCCTTTAGGTAATATTTTAAAACATTGTTTCCCTTAAAACATTTGTTGATAGCTCTTCTAGGCAAAGATTTACATATTAAATATATATATTATTATATTCACTCATAAGTGCTAAGAAACAAGTATACAAAAGGGAGCAAACAGCTTTTAATTAACAATTAGCTCCATATGATTCTATACTGTAACTTGGATAGGAAAAAACTAAGCACAAACCTAGTGCAATTGTAAACTACATTAACATAAGTAGGATGTCTGGAATGGTGAGAGTCCCATTCTGCTCCAAGTATTTCTCAGACCTTATCTGCATCACTGATTCAAATTCTGGCCACCTAAATTTTAGACAAATATTTACAGATGAGCAGTTCAAGAGGCAAATCACAAGGATGATTTCAAAATGCTAACTGTATTTTATAAAAAAATGGTTAAAATAATTGGGAAGGCTTAATTTTGAGGTCACGGGGGTGGGGAGCGGAGCAAGATGGCAGAGGAGTAGGAGACCTGGATTTCGTCTGGTCTCAGGAATTCAGTTGGCTAGGGATCAAACCATTCTGAACACTTACGAACTCAACAGGAGATTGAAGAAAAGAATAGCAACAACTCTGAACAGAAAAGCGACCACTTTCTGGAAGGTAGGATGTGCAGAGAAGTGAATCTGAGGCAATATTCAGGAGGATAGATGGCGGGGGAGGGAGTCTCCATCGGCCGCTTCTGGCAAGTGATAGAGCCGCGGAGCACAAAATTGGAACTTTTAGAAGTCAGCTCCGCTGAGGGACGTCGCTCCAGTGGATAAGCTGGGGGTGGAATCTTTGTGGGACAGTGTGGTCTCAGTACCCTCAGGGTCACAAAAAGACCGGGGGTGCCTGAGTGCAGCAGAGCTCCCAGGGATTGGAGCGGGGAAGCCGGCTGCAGAGACAGAGCCAGGGTGTGGGCTCTCAGCTTGGGGTTGTCATAAACTGTGACCCACGTCACAGTCAGGCCACTGCTCCTCCAGCAGGGACCCAACAAGCGGCAGAGCTGGGGAGACTCCCCTTTCTCCCCAGGGAGGAGCGGCACGGGAGCACACCGCAGGGATCTGCCGGGTTTAGAGACTCCACACCGAGTCGGGTGCCAGAGATAGAAACACTCGGGTCACAGGCAGGGTGAGCACGGAGTGTGGCCGGAGACCGGGGAGACGGGAGTGATTGACTGTTTTTCTCTGGGGGCACACTGAGGAGCGGGGCCCCGAGTTCTCGGCTCCTCCAGGGCAGAGATTGGGAGGCCACCATTTTCACTCTCATCCTCCAAAGCTATAGCGAAAGCTTGCAGGGAACAAAATCTCCTGAGAGCAAACCCCAGCAGATTACTTAGCCCGGACCAACAACGGCGGGGCAATTCCTCCTCTGGCAAAGACATTTGGGAACCACGGCAACAGGCCCCTCCCCCAGAAGATCAGCACGAACAGCCAGCCAAGACCAAGTTTACTGATCAATGAGAATGGCAGAACTCCAGCACTAGGGGAATACTGCACATAGAATCCATGGCTTTTTACCATGATTTTTTAGTCTTTCAAAGTTAATTTTTTTTAACTGTCTTTTTTTTTGAATTTTTCTTTTTCCCTTTTCCAACCAACATCTTATCAATCCCTTTTTTAAAAAAAAAACATTTTTATCTTTCATTTTTAGAGTCATATTCTATTGCTTCATAGAAGTCACCCTTATTTTTGGCATATATATATATATATATATATAAGTTGTTCTTTCTTTAAAATTTTGAGATATGGTTTCTTCTAACAGATCAAAATATACCCTAATCTCTAGTGTATGGCTTTGTTCTAGTCTCCTGCCCGGTCACATTCTCTCCCCCTTTCTTTTTTTCTTTCTTTTATTTTTTTTTTAATCCTCTTCTTTCTTTTTTCAAACAACTACTTATTTTATCAATTCCTTTTATAAAATTTTTTATAATTTCGATCTTTACAGTCATATTCGATCCCTTCATCCTATCAACTTTTATTCTGTACATATATGTCTTTCTTTCTTTAAAATTTTGGGAGGCACTTTCTTCTAACAGACCAAAATACACCCAAAATCTAGTGTGTGGCACTGATCTATGCACCAGCCTGATCATATTTGATCATATTCTCTTTTTTTTGTTTTGTTCTGTTTTTGTTTTTATCTTATTCTTTTTCTTTTTTTTTCTCTTTCTTTTCCCCTGGTTTCAGGTCTTTTCTGATTTGTTTAGAGTATATTTTATGGGGACGTTGTTACCCTGTTAGCATTTTGTTCTCTCATTCATCTATTCTCTGCACAAAATGACAAAATGGAAAAAATCACCTCAACAAAAAGAACAAGAGGTAGTACCGTCTGCCAGGGACCTACTCAATACGGACATTAGTACGATGTTGGACCTAGAGTTCAGAATCATGACTGTAAAGATACTAGCTGGGCTTGAAAAAAGCATGGAAGTTATTAGAGACACCCTTTCTGGAGAAATAAAAGAAGTAAAATCTACCTAAGTTGAAATCAAAAAGGCTATTAATGAGGTGCAATTAAAAATGGGGTCACTAACTGCTAGGATAAATGAGGCAGAAGAGAGAAGCAGTGATATAGAAGACTAAATGATGGAAAATAAAGAGCCTGAGAAAAAGAGAGATAAACAACTACTGGATCATGAGGGCAGAATTTGAGAGAGAAGCGATAGCATAAGACAAAACAATATTAGAATAGTTGGGATCCCAGAAGAAGAAGAAAGAGAGAGAGGGGCAGAAGGTATATTGGAGCAAATTGTAACAGAGAACTTCCTTAATGTGGGGAAGGAAACAGGCATCAAAAACCAGGAGGCACAGAGAACCCCTCTCAAAATCAATAAAAATAGGTCAATACCCCAACATCTAATATGAAGAAGAAACTTATGAGTCTCAGAGACAAAGAGAAAATCCTGAAAGCAGCTTGGGAGAAGAGATATGTAACCTACAATGGTACAAACATTAGATTGGCCAGAGACCTATCCACAGAGACCTGACAGGCCAGAAAGCACTGGCATGATATATTCAGAGCACTAAATGAGAAAAATATGAAGCCAAGAATACTATATCCAGCTAGGCTGTCATTGAAAATAGAAGGAGAGATAAAAAGCTTCCAGGACAAACAAAAACTAAAGGAATTTGCAAACACGAAGCCAGCCCTACAAGAAATACGGAAAGGGGTCCTCTAAACAAAGAGAGAACCTAAAAGCAGCATAGACTAGAAAGGAACAGGGACAATATACAGTAACAGTCACCTTACAGACAACACAATGGCACTAAATTCAAATCTTTCAATACTTACCCTGAATGTAAATGGGCTAAATGCCCCAATCAAAAGACACAGGCTATCAGATTGGATTAAAAAACAAGACCCATCGATATGCTGTCTGCAAGAGACTCATTTTAGACCCAAAGACACTCCCAGATTGAAAGTGAGGGGGTGGAAAACAATTTACCATTCTAATGGACACCAAAAGAAAGCTGGGGTGATAATCCTTATATCAGACAAATTAGATTTTAAAACAAAGACTGTAAGAAGAGATGAGGAAGGACACTATACCCTACTGAAAGGGTCTATCCAACAAGAAGATCTAACAATTGTAAATATCTATGCCCCTAACATGAGAGCAGCTAAGTATATAAGGAAATTAATAACAAAAGCAAAGAAACACATTGACAACAATACAATAATAGTGGGGGACTTTAACACCCCCCCTCACTGAAATGGACAGATCATCTAAGCAAAAGATCAACAAGGAAATAAAGACTTTAAATGACACACTGGACCAGAGGGACTTCACAGACATATTTAGAACATTCCATCCCAAAGCAACAGAATACACATTCTTCTCTAGTGCCCATGGAATATTCTCCAGAATAGATCACATTCTAGGTCACAAATCGGGTCTCCACCAGTACCAAAAGACTGGAATTATTCCCTGCATATTTCCAGACCACAATGCTTTGAAACTAGAACTCAATCACAAGAGGAAGTTGGGAAAGAACTCAAATACATGGAGGCTAAAGAGCATCCAACTGAAGAATGAATGGGTCAGTCAGGAAATTAAAGAAGAATTAAAAAAACTCATGGAAAGCAATGAAAATGAAACACAAGTGTTCAAAATCTTTGGGATTCAGCAAAGGCAGTCCTAAAAAGAAAGTATATAGCAGTACAAGCCTTTCTCAAGAAAAGAAAGGTCTCATATACACAACCTAACCCTACACCTAAAGGAGCTGGAGAAAAAACAGCAAATAAAGATTAACCCAGCAGGAGAAGAGAAATAATAAAGATCAGAGCAGAAATCAATGAAATAAAAACCAAAAGAACGGTAGAACAGATGAACAAAACTAGGAGCTGGTTCTTTGAAAGAATTAACAAGATTGATAAACCCCTGGCCAGACTTATCAAAAAGAAAAGAGAAAGGACCCAAATCAACAAAATCATGAATGAAAGAGGAAAGACCACAACCAACCCAAAGAAATACAAACAATTATAAGAACATACTATGAGCAACTCTATGCCAGTAAATTAGATAATCTGGAAGAAATGGATGCATTTCTAGATGTGTATCAACTACCTAAATTGAACCAGGAAGAAATAGAAAACCTGAACAGACCTATAATCACTAAGGAAATTGAAGCAGTCATCAAATATCTCCCAACAAACAAGAGCCCAGGGCCAGATAGCTTCCCAGGGAAATTCTACCAAACATTTAAAGAAGAATTAATACCTATTCTTCTGAAACTGTTCCAAAAAATAGAAATGGAAGGAAAACTTCAAAACTCGTTTTATGAGGCAACCATTACCTTGATCCCCAAACCAGACAAAGACCCCATAACAAAGGAGAATTACAGACCAATATCCTTGATGAACATGGATGCAAAAATTCTCACCAAAATACTAGCCAATAGGATCTAACAGTACATTAAAAGGATTATTCACCACGATCACGTGGGATTTATCCCTGGGCTGCAAGCTTGGCTCAACATCCGCAAATCAATCAACGTGATACAATACATTAACAAAAGAAAGAACAAGAGTCATATGATCCTCTCAATAGATGCAGAAAAAGCATTTGACAAAGTACAGCATCCTTTCTTGATCAAAACTCTTCAGAGTTTAGGGGTAGAGGGTCCATACCTCAATATCATAAAAGCCATCTATGAAAAACCTACAGCGAATATCATTCTCAATGGGGAAAAACTGAGAGCTTTCCCCCTGAGGTCAGGAATGCGGCAGGAATGTCCACTATCACCACTGCTATTTCACATAATATTAGAAGTCTCAGCCACAGCAATCAGACAACAAAAAGAAATCAAAGGCATCCAAATCGGCAAAGAAGAAGTCAAACTCTCACTGTTTGCAGATGAATGATACTTGATGTGGAAAACCCAAAAAACTCCACCCCAAAACTGTTAGAATTCATACAGGAATTCAGGAAAGTGGCAGGATATAAAATCAATGCACAGAAATCAGTGGCATTCCTATACACCAACAAGAAGACAGAAGAGAGAGAAATTAAGGAGTCGATCCCATTTATAATTGCACCCCAAACCATAAGACACCTAGGAATAAATGTAACCAAAGTGGCAAAGAATCTGTACTCAGAAAACTATAAAATACTCATGAAAGAAATTGAGGAAGACACAAAGAAATGGAAAAACGTTCCATGCTCATGGATTGGAAGAACAAATACTGTGAAGATGTGAATGCTACCTAGAGCAATCTACACATTCAATGCAATCCCCATCAAAATACCATCCACTTTTTTCAAAGAAATGGAACAAATAATCCTAAAGTTTGTATGGAACCAGAAAAGACCCCGAATAGCCAGAGGAATGTTGAAAAAGAAAAGCAAAGCTGGCGGCATCACAATTCCAGACTTCCAGCTCTATTACAAAGCTGTCATCATCAAGACAGTATGGTACTGGCACAAAAACAGACACATAGATCAATGGAACAGAATAGAGGGCTCAGAAATGGACCCTCAACTCTATGGTCAACTCATCTTTGACAAAGCAGGAAAGAATGTCCAATGAAAAGAAGACATTCTCTTCAGCAAGTGGTGTTGGGAAAATTGGACAGCCACATGCAGAAGAATGAAACTGGACCATATCCTTACACCTCACACAAAAATAGGCTCAAAATGGTTGAAAGACCTCAATGTGAGACAGGAGTCCATCAAAATCCTAAAGGAGAACACAGGCAGCAACCTCTTCGACCTCAGCAGCAGCAACTTCTTCCTAGAAACATTTCCAAAGATAAGGGAAGCAAGGGCAAAAATGAACTGTTGAGATTTCAACAAGATAAAAAGCTTTTGCACAGCAAAAGAAACAGTCCACAAAACCAAAAGACAACCGACAGAATGTGAAAAGATATTTGCAAATGACATATCAGATAAAGGGCTAGTATCCAAAATCTATAAAGAACTTATCAAACTCAACACCCAAAGAACAAATGATCCAATCAAGAAATGGGCAGAAGACATGAAGAGACATTTTTCCAAAGAAGACATCCAAATGGCCAACAGACACATGAAAAAGTGCTCAACATCGCTCGACATCACGGAAATCCAAATCAAAACCTCAATGAGATACCACCTCAGACCAGTCAGAATGGCTAAAATTAACAAGTCAGGAAACGACAGATGTTGGCGGGGATGTGGAGAAAGGGGAACCCTCCTACACTGTTGGTGGGAATGCAAGCTGGTGCAACCACTCTGGAAAACAGTATGGAGGTTCCTCAAAATTTGAAAATGGAGCTACCATTCGATCCAGCAATTGCACTATTGGGTGTTTACTCCAAAGATACAAATGTAAGGATTCGAAGGGGTACGTGCACCCCTATGTTTATAGCAGCAAAGTCCACAATAGTCAAACTGTGGAAGGAGCCAAGATGTCCATCGACAGATGAATGGATAAAGAAGTGGTATATTTATACAATGGAATATTATGCAGCCATCAAAAGGAATGAGATTTTGCCATTTTCAATGACGTGGATGGAACTGGAGGGTGTTATGCTGAATGAAATAAGTCAATCAGAGAAAGACATGTATCATATGACCTCACTGATATGAGGAATTCTTAATCTCAGGATACAAACTGAGGGTTGCTGGAGTGCATGTGGGGTGGGAGGGATGGGGTGGCTGGGTGATAGACACTGGGGAGGGTATGTGTTATGGTGAGCGCTGTGAATTGTACAAGACTGTTGAATCACAAATCTGTACCTCTGAAACAAATGATGCAATATATGTTAAGAAAAAATAAAGAAGAAGATAGCAGGAAGGGAAGAATGAGGGGGGGAGATTGGAGGGGAGACAAACCATGAGAGACGATGGACTCTGAAAAACAAACTGAGGGTTCTAGAGGTTAGGGGGTTGGGGGGATGGGTTAGCCTGGTGATGGGTATTAAGGAGGGCACGTTCTGCGTGGAGCACTGGGTGTTATGCACAAACAATGAATCATGGAACACTGCATCAAAAAATAATGATATAATGTATGGTGATTAACATAACAATAAAAAAATTTAAAGGAAAAAATAAATAAAAAAATAAAATTTAGAGTTACTAAGTTTTAGACTTAATCTCTTCAATCTTAGATCTATAGAGCATTATCTTATGTCAAAAACTTGGTTTTCATTGTTACCAACATAATAATTAATATGTGAAATTCCAAAATTCATGACTGTCTCCCTCGAATGCTATCAATGTTATCTCGAAGGCATGGTTATTAAGATTTTTTAAAAAATGATCTCACTGAGGGCGCCTGGGTGCCTCAGTCGGTTGAGCAGCTACCTTCAGCTCTGGTTATGATCTCAGGGTCCTGGGATTGAGCCCCGCATAGGGCTCCCTGCTCAGCAGGGAGCCTGCTTCTCCCTCTGCCTACTGCTCTGCCTACTTGTGCATGCTCTCTCTCTCTGTCAAATAAATAAATAAAATCTTAAAATAATGGAAGAAAAATTTTGAGGTCACAGGATGATAGAACTTAAAAGCCAGCTTCCCAAATGTGTGAATAGATGGTGTAAAGAATATATGTCAGCTGTGTGAGTGCTGGTCTAAGAGGCAGAACTAGGGCCAAAGTGTACAATGTACAAGAAGATAGAGTTCTGCTAACTAGATGGAAGAATTATCCTGTAGTCAGAAATTCAAAAAATGGGATAGACTTCATCAGAAAGTAATGGATTCATCTCCTTGGAGAAATGTCAATAAGAGAAAATATAGGTGAGAGATGATCCAACTTTTGAATATATAGTTGTAGTAAGTGATGATAAGATCCATTAGAATTAGAACACTAAAAATCTTGTCATTTGGGTCAGCATTTAAAGCCCTTCCTACTTATTAACATTAATTCATTCAACATTTTTTTAATCAAATACTATATGCATTTTTAAGCATTGGAGGATACAGCAGTAAATAAGAAAGGGGAGGTTCCTTTGAAGCATACCCTATTTAGGAGGAGTTGGTGGATACAGATTAACAATAAATATATGATTAGAAGAAAAAGAAAGTAGGATAAGGGGCAAAATCTCCATACCACTGGAGGAGTGTTTTTTTGAGAGCGAGTGTGTGCATGAGCTGGGATGGTGGGATGGGGTAGAGGGAGAGGGAGAGAGAGAATCTTAAACAGGCTCCACACTGGGAGCAGACCCGGACTCAGGACTCGATCTCATGACCCTGAGGTGAAATCAAGAGTCAAATGCTTAACGGACTGAGCCACCCAGGCACCCCTGGAGGAATGTTTTTGATTGACAGGGGCTTACCCTTGCTTGGGAGACTGCTGCATTCATCCATATCTAGTGGGCTCTGTCTGGGTGTCTCCTGTGTCTCTCACTTCCTACCATTGAATTCATCCTTAGAGGGTTGTCCCTTCTGATCTCTCTCAGATCAGTGGGTATAGGGCATCCCTTGTTTTTTGGTCTGAGTGCCACTTAAGTTTCTATTCTGATGGTATGAATATAGTAGTTACACCATCAGGTAATGGGATTACAGGTGGGGCACGTTAAGGCTAGGGATACAAATACAATCAGCCAAAGATGGCTCCTCCAATTAGAAACATCATCATATTAAAAATTCAGTATCAAAGTTACTAAAGCTGTGTGTCTCAAAGCATGATCTGAAAGGCACCTACGTAAGAATCACAAAAAATACTCGTTTAAAATACAGATTCCTGCTCCTTTGAGTCACAGTTGAATGCTTGTGGAGAGAGACTCTCAACCACTACTTTGAAGATTTATTTATATTAGACAGAGTGTGCATGGTGTGGGAGCAGGGGGAGGGGCAGAGGGATAGGGAGAGAAATCCTCAAGCCAACTCCGCTGAGTGCAGAGCCTGACTGGGGGCTCAATCCCTGGACCCTGAGATTATGACTTGAGCCAAAATCAGGATGTGAATGCTTAACTGACTGAGCCACCCAGGCACCCCGTTCAATCACTATTTTGAGCAAACTTTTCACGTATACATGCTAACGTTTTAAAACCTCCATATTAAAGAATAAGAACTCAACCAATAAAAAAAAAATATGAGCAGCTTAAAGGGAACTTCTTAGAAACATTTAAAAATATAGAACTCTTTACAAGAGCCAAAGAAAAGAAGATATGACCCCTGAAGACCCATGGCTGTGGGACCTAGAAAAGTTAGGGGACTTCTCAGTCTCCTCACAATTATAAATATGGCACAGAGACCATGCTTTCCCTTATTCTAACCAGCATGTAATGCCTCTGGAGAGGTGACTCTGTTGATATCTAACAACATAATATAAAAAGGGATCAGATTAAAGCTAGAACTCATTTTCTAAAAACCAACGTTTCTACAGTGGCCTATAGGAATTTATGAAAAATTTTTAAAATGACATTAATTACTTTCAAATCTGGCCATATTATATGCTAATAGTCACAAGCATACTTATGCAATTTTCCTATCTAAATTGTAAATTCCTCAAGGAAAACTTCTTTGATAACCTTCTTGTATATAATTGAGAGAGCTTAAAAAAATTCAGCACATAGTAAATGCTCAATAAATACTCAGTTTTGCATGATGCTGGGACAATGAAAGCTCTAGACTGTTGGCCAAATGAGGACTTTTCTAGAGTGATTCAGAAATGAAAACAAGGCTTTAATGTATATTATAGTTAGATCTATACAGTAAATGAGATTTAGCCATATTCATTATTCATTGTCACTAAATATCCTATATTGAGGGAGACAGAAGGAAAGACTAAGACAGAGAGACAGAGAGAGGGTGGGGGAAGGGAGGGAGGAAAGGGAGGAGGGAAAGGGAGGAGGGAAAGAGGGGGAAGGAGAGAGGTAGAGAGGCACTTATGGACTTGATTTATTGCCATCAAAATAAGAAAAAGATGATAGCAATGAATTGTAAAAATCTACTTACTGGGGCGCCTAGGTGGCACAGTTAGTCAAGCATCTGCCTTCGACTCAGGTCATGATCCCAGGGTCCTGGGATCGAGCCCCGCTTTGGGCTCTCTGCTCTGCAGGGGGCCTTCTTCTCCCTCTCCCTCTGCTTGTGCTCTCCCTTTCCCTCTGTCAAATAAATAAACAAAATCTTTAAAAAAATATATAAAAAAAAATCCACTTACCAATATCTTGAAGACAAGAGAGCTCCTGATTAAAATTTGCATGATTGGGCACCTGGGTGGTTCAGTGGTTAAGCGGCTGCCTTCGGCTCAGGTCATGATCCCAGAGTCCTGGGATCGAGTCCCACATCGGGCTCCCTGCTCTGCGGGAGGCCTGCTTCTCCCTCTCCCACTCCCCCTGCTTGTGTTCCTGCTCTCGCTGTCTCTGTCTCTGTCAAATAAATAAATAAAATCTTAAAAAAAAAATAATCTGCATGACTTTTTAGAGAACACAGTGAATTAAATTCATTGAAGATCTCCAATGACACGGTGACAGGCATTGTAGATCAAGAGAAGTGCTAGCTACAATGTTCCTTGGTTTTAGTAGTTTAGATTCTATAATTTATGACAAAATTAAAAATTAGGTGTGAGCATTCAGTACAAAGCAAAAAGCTAAATGGTGGTTAAGTGAGTGAAGCAGAGTCTTCCTATTTAGACGCAGAACTTTCCAGTATTTTTCTCTGTATCTTTTAATCAAACTAGTCAGACTTGGCATATCTACATGGTGTTGTAATTGGAACAACTAATCCTCATGGATGCCTATAATTACACTGTCATGTAAATTAGTTGTGGCTGATTGGTTGGACTCAAAGTCAGAATTATTTTCTAATACTTCTGCCACAGAAAGTCTAGACAGAGCTTGAATGATGTTACGAACACTATATAACTACATCCATATATGCCAAAGCTCAGGGGACAGACTTTACTAACTCTGACTACAATTCTGAGAGTCATTTGTGCAACACACATGGAACACAATATCTTGCAAGTTCAAAGGTAAGGTCTTAGAGAATCCTATAATGATGTTCACAAAAGAATAAGTACGCTTTTGAGATATTGTAAGTCCTTGGAATGGACTACAGCAAATTCACTGGGGAATCAGATTTACACCCAACTACCTCAAAGATCAATGTTTAAGAAAATATAGATATTGTTTTCAGTTTTAAAGTTCCTACTGGAGACATTAGCCATAGGAGATTAAGTTCATAAATTCAAACAGAGAGATTCAATTGCCAAATGTTTAAGAACCAGATTAAAAAGATTAACAGAACTGAAGGATTTAGTACAGTCCAGTGTGTTCTTTTTCATGCATACATCAATGATATGGTGCTTACTGAGTTTTATTTCTCTAGGTATAGCAGGAGAAGGAATTATGAGACTGTGCAATTAGAACCTATGATTTTTCCCTGTGATTCCATCTTCAGTTCTGCTTCTTAGGTCTAGGATGTTGTCTTGAAGAAAGTGGAAATTGTCTATCATCTATGTAGCCAGCATTCTAGTTAAGTATCATCTCTCTGCTGTCTATCTGTCTGTCAATGTCTGTCTATCCATCTACCCATCTATCTAACCACTGTCATATTCTAGAAAAGATTTAACTTGGTTCTATGATATGTTCTTAGGAAAATAGTATACAAAATTTGGCAGTCTGCAAATTTGCATTGGGTTATATTTGCCAATCATAAAAATAGTTCCATCTTAAGGAGGCAATATTTGTTTGAAAAAAAATAGATTGTGTAATATTGATTGATTAAGAGGCTTAGAGGCTCTTAGTAGCTATTCTTTGATTATATCTAAAGAAGAAACCTAATTTAATGAAAAGAGAGTGGTAACACCATGCCAGGCTACTGCAGGGAAACTTCTTCGTTGCAGTGGTAGTACCATCACATTGTATTCCTCTCCAGCACTCTGAGCAGAATTTCCATTAACTCTCCTAATTGCTATTACATGTAGGACAAGGGTTTTCAACTCTCCAACAGTTTGTTTGACAATAATTCACTCAAAAAGTCATCCATGTGGAGGTCTCTATAACAATGTAAAGTTCTCCCTAGTGTGTAGCAGGTAATTATTTTTCTCAAGTTGAGTTGGACAATAATCTTTGTGTAAACAAGACATCCCTATGCAGCCTGTTGATGATTATTAATTTTTGCCCATTGATGTAAATGCAAAATTTCATTTAGAGGCTGCGAACTGTATGAAATATTAATTACATTATAGAGGTTTCAGAGCACCACAGAATGATAACAAAAGTGCACATTGATAAGCTTCTCATTGCAAACCATTCACTGGAGCTATTATTTTCATAACCCTTTATTTTTCATTAGTTATCTGTCAGTTTATAATATAGATGTTAATTGAAGTAGAAACAGAATGTGTGAACTCTCTTTTCCCCCTTGTATGCTTGAGTTATACAGAAAGACAAACATATGCATAGCCATAGCTTCATTGCCTTTTCAAGGCTGACAGAACTAACAAGATAGAACCCAAAAGAGAGGAAACAGAAGCGAGAACTCCCCACAGTCTCAGGGAGCAGCTTTTCGACAGCCCTCCATGAATAGGGAGAAGCCAGATGACCTAACTGACTACCAAATAGAGGGAAATCCCAGATGAATAAACTCATTTAGTGTCCATCCAATGTAAACATGTTGGAATGGAAAATGATTAGCTGTTCAAGGATAAAATAAAACATGCAAAGGAAACAAGCTCTCTCCTACTTTCCAAAATTTAACCTTAAATGAACCTTATTACTGAAACTACTTTATTATTTAAAAAATACTCATTTGTCCAAGCATTTGGTACCAATTATCATATTTTTAACAATTCTGTAAAAATAATACTTGATAATAAAATTAGAAGAAAAATTTTATAGTTGATTGATGCTCTCCTCATAGGCAATAATAATCCATTAAAAGATAAATAATATATACATTTTGTTTAACATATATTTTTAATCATATTTTTAAAGCCCAATTTAGTCTTCTTTGTCTAGTATTAAATACTATATACACTATGCTGGTTGTTTCTATAATTTCACTTAGAAACTACCTCTTACATTTGTCAGAATGATATTTTTAAAAATTATCTGGAACGGAAAAAAAGTAAAATAAATTTCCAAATCTTGTATAATTTTAGTGAGCAAAATTCATTTTTTTAAAGATTTTATTTATTTATTTGACAGAGAGAGAGAGAGCACAAGCATGGGGAGTGGCAGGCAGAGGGAGAGGGAGAAGCAGGCTCCCCCCTGAGTAGGGAGGACCCCAGGATCATGACCTGAGCCGAAGTCAGATGTTGAACTGACTGAGCCACTGGCCCCCCCCCGAATTAATTTCTTTTTCAAAATTCATTTTTCTTAGCAAAAGAAGGCTAAAGTGTCACTGCAATGAGCCATCTTTGAAAACTATAACTCTAGAAAATATACCTTCGTTAGCTGGAATGATTGAATGTCCATTTCCTTCATAGGATAGAAAATGCAAAGCTTTCATGTTTTATTAAACTTTAAAATAATAATTATTTCGTGAAGCTAAATAGGGCCTTTTTAAATCACCTGTAGAACTGTTTGCCTTCTAGCCCACACAGATGCCGTTTACGATGTTTAGTGAAATTATGTTATTATATTACTTTGAAATACAAAAACTAAGCAGTATGAAGTGTTTAAACACAGACACATCATTTCATTCTCTACTAATCTCACTCTCTTTTAGACATTTCCCTCTATATTTCCATGAGTACATAAATAATGTATATTTTAAACATAAGTGGGATAATTCACATTCTATCAAATATGTCAGAAATATATATCTATTTTTTTAATGGACACTCCATTTTACATATTAAGAATGTACTATATTTTACCTAACCACTTCCTTATGGATAGGAATTTAGGTTGTTTTTCAATATTTCAGTATTGCAATCACAGCTGTGAAGAAAATTCTTGTACATGTCTTCATGTGTCTGTGTGAAAATTCTTAAAGGGATAACATCCTGTAAGTCTTCTAACGCTCACCATTATAATCAAGAGAACGTTCCCTTTGAACTCATTTAATCTTCTGGTTGCCTATTTTTTGTTTTAGGAAATAAATGTTAGGAATGCTACCATTGGCCTGGTTGAGAAGCAGCCAACAGAAATTTAAAGGAAGATAATTTCTTTGCCAGCTTTTACAAAAATCTTGTACGATTAAGAAAAAAATACCCGCTCTGTAGGGAGAGAGAGCCTCAGGGGCATACGGCGGTGTGGTGAGCGGATCATGCTCTATTAGCAGTGGTTTTCCACTGACAATTTTGTCTCCCCCTCCCTCCACCTTAACACACATGCACACTTCAGGGCCATGTGGCAATATGTGGAGACATTTTGCTTGTCATAACTAGGGGTGGGGGTCATTCCAACACACAGTGGAATGACACCAAGGATGTTCCTAATGTATAGGATAGCTCTCCACAACAAAGAATGATCTGGACTAAAATGTCACATACTGAGGCTAAAAAACCCTATTCAGATAAATTAGAAAAGTACATCCCTTTCTCTGGCTTTAATAACCCAGGTCAGAGATCGTGGCAAATAGAACAGTGATTGCGTTTTGCCTCAATTCACACGTTCAAGCAGGTGCCCTTGTACACGGGGCTTACCTGGCAGCCTTGAAGGAAGTGCCCTGAGACTGACTGGCAGCACCTCATGAACCCTAGGTTAATTGTGGGAAGGCCATGGTTTCCAATAGCTTCAAAAAAGTAACAATATTTCACCACTAAACGGATTGAAGCTGCAATGGAAAAATCCTAGAGTG
This sequence comes from Eumetopias jubatus, assembly GCF_037043125.1. Lineage (NCBI taxonomy): Eukaryota > Metazoa > Chordata > Mammalia > Carnivora > Otariidae > Eumetopias > Eumetopias jubatus. The sequence continues at coordinate 46,912,330 of NW_028274812.1, forward strand.
AGTATTAGTGAGCTTTGGATTTTTTTTTCTCATTTTTAAAAAAACTTTTTATTGTTATGTTAATCACCATACATTACATCATTAGTTCTTGATGTAGTGTTCCATGATTCATTGTTTGTGCATAACACCCAGTGCTCCACGCAGAACATGCCCTCTTTAATACCCATCACCAGGCTAACCCATCCCCCCACCCCCTCCCCTCTAGAACCCTCAGTTTGTTTTTCAGAGTCCATCATCTCTCATGGTTCCTCTCCCCCTCCGACTTACTCCCCTTCATTCTTCCCCTCCTGCTATCTTCTTCTTTTTCTTTCTTTTTTTTTTTTTTTTCTTAACATATCTTGCATTTGTCTGATAGTGTTACCTGTGACATGGAAATCTTTAATTGGGTAACTCTTTGACCAGTTACAGAATTAAAATCCTGCCACTCTTAGGCACACAGTGTATGGGTTAATGTAAAGACTCAGGGCCCCGAAGACCTGGGTTCAGTCAGTCCTACCTCTGCCTCTTATGAGGTCACTGCCTTGAGAAGTTATCTCTCAGTGCCTCAAGTCTCATTATCTTAAAAAGGAAATAAGAGTAGCTCATACCTCATAGGATCATTGTGAGAATTATGTCCCTTAAAACACCTAAAATACCCAAGAAAAGTGTCTGGCACCTGATACCTCCTGAATTTATGATAGCTATGGTAATCGTAGTGAAATATGAATCTCTAAAAGGACTTAGAATGCCCTGGGCCCTTGACTGCTTCTCCATCCTAATTTTCATTTTCCTGCAGATAAGGCTGCTCCCAGCACCCATCTCCCAGGGGCTTTTGCACCTACCATACCTTCTGTTTGAATCCCCTCTGCTCCCACATCGTTTTCTCCCACTACATGTTAGTGTTTAGCAAGTCTGTGTGGAACGCTATTTTGACTGCTGACTGTGCTCCACATTTCTGGAACCTTCCCGCACTGGGGGTTGTGGAACTAGGTAAAGCAGCATGGTAGTGGTCAGGACGGTTCACGAATGCCAGTTTTTTTGTTCTAAACACATGATGGGTCCTCCATCTTGCATGTGCTTGACACCAGCTGCAGCCATGTCACTGGCTTACACCAAGGAAATGTAAGGAGAAGTGATATGTGCTTGCATCCACTTTCTGGATGTAATTTAAGAGCCGCCATGCAGCCACACTCTTCCCTCACCTTCTGTGATTAGAGAAGCTTGTCTCAATGAATCTGTCCCACCTGGGTCACTGCCTGACTCAGTGTTGCCAGCCCACAATAGACATATAACCTGGGCAAGAAATAACTTTGTCGTTTCAAGTTGGATTATTCGTTACCTTAGAAAAAACCGGCTTATCCTAAGTGATAGGTAGATGAGAGCAGAGCTACTCTCAACTCAGCCCTTTCTCTGCTTTTTGAGGGCAAGGCTCGCAAATGTAATTTATCTTATTGTTGGTAAAATATGTCTAATATAAATTATGAAAATATAAATTTAATTAAAATTAAAATTTTACTCAAGCTGTGAGAGTGGAATAACTTGGCTTGCTTTCATATATACTATCCAAAATATCTTATTAATTAAACATTTTTCTGAATCCACATTCTCAGTCTGGATGTATATAGGATTTTAACCTGAGGAGTTAAAAAACAAAAAAAGCTCCTGAGGCTTAACCCCCAAAGATTGTGGTTGGCCTGGAATGGGGCCATGGCCTCACTGTGGTGCATATGATTCCAATATGCAGCCAGGGTCAAGAATGACTGCTCTAAATGTACATAGAGTCTAATAGGAACTGTTATCACTGGGCTCAACAGGTTGCTTTCAAAATTTTCTGAGTCAGGTGAAGACAGCTGTAGTGTAAACTTGTACAGTCACTTAATTTTTCTAGGTTTGTTCCTCATTTGTGATGCTGGGATAACAACTCCCATTCCCCTGTCTTGTCTGGATTCCCATGTTTTGCACAGGTGAGAAGAGGTCCTTCATTCACTCCTCGCCCAGAAAGAATCCAATAAAGGTCAGATACCAGCTATCAGTGGCGATGTCTGAAAAACTATGGGTTCTAATGAACAGAGTGGATTTCCAAATTAAAGATTTCCTCTCACAGGACACCTAATATTCTTTGGGATTTTGATAGACGCTGTCCACGTCAATAATAGTTGGAGGTCAAGTGCTGATTTGAGATGGGTAATAATGAAATGGAATCTTTCTTCTAAAGTTTAAAATCACATATTCTTTCCCCTTTTTTGTTTTAGAAAGAAACTAAAAGTATTCCTCAGTAAGAGAATACATAAAACAAACTTAGTTGGAATTTAGCAACGCAGTTGTGTGAGAGAAAGGAGACATGTCAAGAACTATTATGTTTGGAATAGTGATGTCATTAAGATATTTATTCTTTCCTGGTTGTTTCGCTTACTCAGGGAAATAGACATATTCTGTTCCAGTGCTTCCCATATAGTCTTTTAGGTAATAGCAGGTAATCTCACAGATGATTATTTGGGTTTTATTGTGATTGTTTGGGTTTTATTGTTTGAATTGACTAGTATATTCCAAAAATCATACATTTTGCCTACATTACACTCACTGTGTACAGATACTTTGAGACAATTTTCCATGTCCTACATGGTGAAATAGGTAAGAACTGTTAAGTCTATTTTTTTTTTTTTTTTTGGTCATGAACTTAAGTTTGCTTTTAAAGATTGTATCTAGATAACTCAGTTGCTTCCTTTGTTGTTCTTTCAATATGCCAAAGCATGGGGCTGAAGCAGTTGTACCACAACAATTAGACATGTTCTTGTTTTTACTCTTCTTGCATATCATAATGGCAGCCAGTTCATTTACTATAATGTAAAAAGAGCAAGAATTCTACTAAAACAAGAAAGAAACAAAAATTCAACTTTGTGTAAAAAAATATGCTCAGGAGTGACAAAATTAGTGCAATATTAAGATGAATATTGGATCTCTATATACATATATTTATAGCTCTAAAAATAAATTATTTTAAGTGTATGCATATATATATATTCTTAAATTGTCGTTGTTCATAAATGGTCAGCCTTAATAATTGTGTTTATATTGGTATGTAATGTTTGTTATAATAATTTGCTCATTTAACATTTTTTTCAAGATTTTATTTATTTATTTGAGAGAGAGCACAAGCAGAGGGCGGGGCGCAGAAGAAGAAGGACAAGCAGATTACCTGCTGACTGCAGAGCCCACTCGGGGCTTGAGGGGGGCTCCAGGTGGGGCTCCAGGTGGGGCTCCAGGAGGGTGCTTAATCCCAGGACCCTGAGATCATGACCTGAGCCAAAGTAAGATGCCTAACTGACTGAGCTGTCCAGGTACCTCCCACTCATTTAATTTTTTAACCTTGGGACCATAGCATCCAAAATCAGTAACTAGTTTAAGGAATAAAAAGGCAAGTGGAAGCATAAAGGATTATTCTTTCCTGCTCAGAAAATACAGTGCTAATGTGATAATGGTCACTAATGAAGGCTGCCTGCATCACTTTAATAAATTATTGGCTTGAAAAGAGGATTGCAGACAAAGCATTACCTAAAAATCTCCTGATTTTTAATGGACAACCAGCACTGTATTTGCTTTCACATAGAATTCCTTTGGGGTCGTGACTAATTTCATAGTAATAGAAAAAAATTAGAAATTAACAAAATTGTTCTCTTCTTAAATGTCGAACAAAATGGCAGTTGTTTTACTGCTGAAATTGAATTTACATTTCAAAAGTCTTAGGGTTTCATATTTTATTTCACTTTTTATTTCACAAACCCAATCTCTTCTGGTTGTTTTAAAGCAAAATTATATCCTTGTTCCTGGTATGAGGTAAAACAAAGGGTAATATATGCCCATTTATATGTGACAAATATACAAATTATTTATAAATTAGTAAATTTCAGTTGTTTTTCTGTGCTTTGTTTCCTGTTTGGCCCTTAGAGTATCACTGTGTTCATTCTGTGACAGTGTAAAGTGATTAATTCATATACTTATTTCAGGACTTATCCCTTCTTTTTATAATTTACTTTTTCCAATCGGACTTTTTATTTTACCTACAGATATGGACATTTCTCTAATCAATAAAATACCTTTTAAGCTGCATAATCAGTGCTGTTTACATATCTTTCTCTTTTAAAAAAATTATTATTATTTCAGTTTTAGTTTTGTAATTTTAATTTGAACGTTTATCAAAATAACACATATACATTGTTGAAGGTCAAATAATATAAGGCTTATACGAACAAAAGAGCAGTCTCCTATCTCATCTTCCTATCCCTAATATCTTCTCTCTACAAAGCAACCAATTTCAACTATTTTTTCCTTGAAGTTACTGTTATTTTTTTAAAAAAAAAAAGTATGGACATTTGTTGATTTTACTAGTTTGACATGCCTTATTGACTTCCTACTTAAGGAACATAAGAATTTGCACACACATATGCACACACAAATAGTTCTTTCCCATCCTTTCAATGCGTTGATTTCACAATTTTTGTTAAATCTATACTCATTTCAACTATAAATCAACTTTTAGCTCAATCACATGTTATAGTGTTATCTTGTGTCTTTTTCTTGTACAAATTTTTCTCCTCTCTGGGAGTCATAATGGCTTTGATTTTTGAGTTGTTGAGGTTTTGTTGTAACTGTTGCTAATCTGCAAACTGAAGGCTTTCTCAATGAGACCAAACACACCAGATGATCTATCAGGTCCACTTTCTCCCCGGAAAATATCCTTCCTGGTGGCCCTGACATTGTGCACCAATCTGAATTATCTGAAGAGGCAAGCAGCAGGATGACTTCCCTGGGTTTTTCTTTCACCTCTTTGGAGATTTTCTTTTGTTCTTTTCCAAAGTAAATCCCTTCTTCACTAAATTTCTTTCCCTTCTCTGTCTTATTTTATGGCCTCATTTTGATGAAGTAAATCTTCCCATATCTTCCTGGGAAAAGGTACATAGGTATAAAATTCTGGAGTCCTTGCATCTGATAATGTCTTTATTCTTCCCTCATATGTGGTGAATACTTAGTCCGGTTTAGAATTCCAGCTTGAAAATTATTTTCCTCAGAATATTTAAGGTATTATTTCCAGCTTCTAGTGTTGTTATTGAAAAGCTCAAAGCAGTCTATGGTCTAATCCCTTCTATGTGAGCTGTGTTTTTCCTTTCTAAAAGATTTTATGTTTATTTTTCTTTAATTCTGATGAACTCAGTTTTTATAAAACTATGCATTATTATGAGTTGTGTGGGTCTTTTTTTTTTTTTTAGAAGTAGTGCTACTTATATATGAAGAAATTGAGACACAGGTAAGTGTAATAACTTGCCTGAGGTTACAAGGTAGTAAATAACAAAACTTAGATTAGAATCCAGTTAATCTAGCTCTACCATCTTCTCGCTTGACCATTAAGCTAGGAAGTGAATAGCTTTGCGTAAATGTATCTTAGGACAAGTCTTTCTCCCTTGATTGGTCATATTCTGTTGTATGTTGGGACTTTCATAGAATGAGAATTTTGTGAATGCTTCAGGGAAAATGACACAAGTTTTACTAAAATACTACAATGATTAAATCATAGTACCCATCTTAATACATATATTCTGTTGGAATAAGTTGTTATAAATACCCTGCATACATATGAATCATCTTCAAAATAACTGGAACAGTCAATCTATATAATAGTTATAATTTTACACCTAACAATTAGTGATCACAAGCAGAAATGATAGCTAGTATAAGAATGATAATAAACCCATCAATTAACACACAAACAAAAATACATACAGGGCTTTTTTGTTGCTGTTGTTAATAAAACAAACTAAACTTCATGTGAAAAAAAAAAAAAACAAGCAAGAAGAACCAGGCAAATTTTGAAAGCAAAGAGTAATGATGGTAGGCTATCATTTTAGATATTAAAATTCACAGAGCTATAATAATTTAAATAATGTAGTTTCCAATGAATAATAGATTAATGGAATAGAAAAGAAAATTCAGAAACAAGATCAGATATTTTCAGGAATGTAATATGTGATAAACAAATGGAAGAGGAAAAAGTAAATTATTCCACAAGTAGTATTGAGCCCTTCTCCCGTCAGTGAAAAAACAAGTCAGGAGCAGCTAAGGTATATTGCAGTATTAAACAATCCCCACATAGCAGGGACTTAAAAAATCAAAAGGAAGATTTCTTTTTTATGCTACATGTGCATTGTAGGTTAGATGGGGACCCTGCTCTGCATCATATTCAGGGTAGTCAGCTGAATGAGGTTCCTTCTTCATGCTTCCAAAATTGCCAGAAAGCTGCAGGAAAAAAAAAGAAGATGGTATATTATGTATTGGTTCTTTAAGTTTCTGAGTAAAGTGACAAACACATCACCTCTATTTTCATGTCTTGAGCCACAGTAAGGTGCATATGCGCTTGCTTTCAAGGTAGATAATAAGAAAATATAACTCTACATGTGCTTGGAAGTGGAAAACTGTAAAGATTTGGGGAAAAGCACATTCACTCCTTCCTTATCTTCTCAACCACCTTCACCCACACTCCCAAGCGCAACTATCCCATAGCACCTTCTAGTAATGTCATCAGCTGGAAAGTTCAGGAGCTCTGGATTACACCCTGCTATAGACTGGATGTTTCTATCCCCTCAAAATTCATATTTCAAGATCCTAACCCCCAGGGTAATGGTGTTAGGAGGTAAGCCTTTGAGAGATAATTGGGTCATGAGAACGGAATGCTAGGGAAAGGATTAGTGTCATTCTTAAAAGAGGGGCTAAAAACCTAGAATTCTCCCCTTCAGCCACGAGAGGACACAACAAGAACATGGTCTGCTCTGAACTGGGAAGCAGGTTCTTACCAGACATTGAGTTTGCTGGTGATTTGATCTTAGATTTCCCAGCCTCCAGGACTGTGAGAAATGAAATCTGTTGTTTATAAGCCATGCAGTAAATGGTGTTCTGTTATAGCAACTTGAACTGATGAAAACATGCCCTGTAGTCACTACAGAAGCTCTGAATGTGGTACCTATGAAGTTTAGTTAATTTAGTTCATAGGTCACCCCAACAGACGAAAGAGACAAGTTGTCTGTCCCATACATCTGATGTATAATAATGAAACAGGGATATAATAATGACAATAAACACTCTTATTTGGAAAGAGACAACTTTGAGACACACAGCAGACACTAGTATTTATTTAGACATTTCTGAAACTGCAAAGAAGATACTCTGAAGGATCTTTTATTCCATGATTGGGTCTTGATTTCACTCCCTGAAAGTAATGCCCTTCTCTCTTGTTTTCCTCTGTCCCTGGCTTCGCTTGCAGTGAGATTCTTCCTTTTTCACTGTCTTCTAGATCACACCTAAAGTGGACATCTGGGAATACACCCTCCTTGTAGACTGAGCAGAGATCTCTGTCTGTCTGGTACATGGTGGAAGACCAGTGATGTCTAACAATGGCAGATGCTTTTCTCCACACACTTGGGGTTGCTTTAGCAGTGGAATATTCTTAAAAATTTATTAACATTCTTATTTATGTGACTCTAGTTAATTCCATATGCCAACAGATACACCCACAGACTTCCATTTTATGCCTTTCTCTCTTAAATGAACAGGGTGTTTTGCGTTTGTCTTATTTGAGGGGGAGAGCCTATATCTCATTTCTTTGAGACATTTATCCAAATGAATGAATTTACTGCCAGCCACACCTTTACTTTCATATACTTTCATTCATTCAGAATTTTAACAGTGAGCTTGACAGCTAAATCTCCATGATAAGACTAAATTTGAATTTCCTTAAAATATTTCTCACATTTAACTTATAATTTTGGGGGTTGAGGAGTGGCCAGTTTAAAACTTACAAGTCCCCAAGTTGTAGACTCTATTCTCTTTAATTATTGATTTCAAACTGGCCGCTTTAATTTTTTCTTAATCTCAGCTCATTTTTGTAAATTTTGCCAAATGTAATCAACAATAAGCAAGGCACAGTGAAGCGTTCAGTTAACCGATATCTTGCTGTGGGACTGAAAGTTCACTGGACTTATGATCTGCTTCCAAAAGCAACAATATTGCTAAGTGTTTTATCATATCATAACATGGTTCATCATGTCCCCAGTCTCTGATACAGTTTCCATGGTGTCACTTCCAAGCCCATATAACCACTGCTACACGCTCTAAATGGTTTTGGGAGTGGAGGAATTTTATGCAGTTCCCCGATTCTAGATACCAATTGTTGTATTCAATGAGCTTGGACATTTGACACAAATGTCAAAGGCTAAAAATAACAAGTTTAAGGGATGCCTGTGTGGCTCAGTAGGTTAAGCATCTGCCTTCAGCTCAGGTCATGATCCCAGGGTCCTGGGATCGAGTCCCACTTTGGACTCCTTGCTCAGTAGGGAGCCGGCATCTCCCCTGTCTGCTGCTCCCCCTGCTTGTGCTTGCTCTCCCTCCACCCCTGTGTCAAATAAGTAAATAAAATCTTTAAAAAAATTAATTAAAAAAATTAAAATAACAAGTTTATTTCTTATTCATGTTACAGGTTCATTGTGGTTTGAATGGAGCTCTTTGCTCTATGGTATACTCACTCCCATTCTAGGACCCAAGCTATCCAAACAGTTTCTCTCTGTGGAAAAACAAAAATAATTTTGGTGGAAGAAAAAGAGATCATATTGAATTGTACACTGACTCTTAAAATTTCTACCTGGAAGGGATGTATGACACTTTTCATATTTTTTTGAACAAAGCAAGTACTATGACTACATCTGAATTCAAAGAAGCAGGGAAATACAATTCTACCCTGTGCCTCTAAAGAGAACTGAAAATATTAATAACTAGCATGAAATAACTTCCATAGTTCCTGTCTCATTGTTAGTAAGATAACAAATTTCTAATATTTCTATAATTTAAAGCTAAAAATATTTATGAAAATAAATACAATTAAAAATTATTTAATCTCAAAGTTGAAGAGTACTTTTAGATAGGACATAAAACTAAAGATTCATAAAAATATACTGATAAATATTACTGCATGACATTTTTAAAACTGATAAAATGTAAAAGACAGTACCATAAACAAAAATCAAAACACAAATGACCAATAGGTAAGTTATTTGTAACTCATATTACAGGAAGAGAGAGAATTTCCTTAATGCAGAAAGAGTTTTTAGAAATCAATTAGATAATACTATGACTCAGTTAAAGCTTGGATAAGACATATAAAAAAAGAAAAGGAAGCATAAATGGCTCATTATGATGTCAAGAATAATATTCAGAATAAAAGAAGTGTAACTAACATAGGGAGACTCCAATTTTTGACTATCAGGTTGGCAGAGGTGAGAATGTTTGATGATGCACTGATTTTAAGAGAAAAGTAGAGGGATAAGGAATTTTTATTTAAGGCTGATGGGAAAGCAAATTACTACAATACCTGTGAAGAAAAATGTGACATTATTTATTCAAGTTAAACATGTATATACATTTTGACTCAACCATTCCAATTCTAGATATTTATATTACAGATAGGATGTGAAAAGAGATATACGTAATAGGGTATATGAATTGCAATATTTTTAGAGAAGTTTAAACACATCATAAGTACCCATAAATATTGGAAATTGGTTAAAAATAATTCTTGGTACATACATAAAATTGAATACTATGCAGTTGTTCCATGAACACTGACAGAGACATGTTCCCAAGATATTCTGACTCAAAAAATCAAAATAAAAATAAGGTACAAAGGTAAGTTACGATAGGATATGCTACTAATTACTGTGAAAACAAGAATACAAACAGATCTGAAGGACATATGAAGTGGTAACAATAGTTGCCTCTAGATGTCTGGTGACAAGGGAGAATAAAGATTTTTATGATATTTTGTACCTTTAGCTTTTTATGCCTGATGCCCTACCTATTCTAAAATAAATTGAATTGACAAAGATTATTTTAAAGGGATTTTGAACTCCCAGCTATTTCTCTTTAAAATAATAGCTTATTGATGCTAATGTACTTTTTGTTGGGTAAATTACATTTAACTTTAGTGGATGAAATTTCATATGAACCTGATAAATATTATTTACAGCAATGTTTTGTTTAACTGTCCCACATATTTTAAAACTCACCTTTACATACACAAGACATCTAACAGTGACACTATCCTTACAAAAATTATAATCACTGAATCCTATTAAACTCGGTACTCAGGCAAATTCACCACCTTTTCATATACTTATATATGAAAGTTCTATAAACAAAATAGTTTTTTGATAAAATACATCAGTATACCTGCTCTCTCTCCTCATTATTAGGTTTGTTTTCATATGTTAACTTTAGTTCCAACACAATTACTCCTACTTTTGCTTTTTTGGGTTTATTTAACATGTGTGTGTTCTTCCTAAACAGAATTTTTGATTTTTTAATTTTTTTTACAATTTATTTTTTGTTTTTTGTTAATTGCTCTGAAATTTATATATTATGGTACAAACAAGCAGTGATATTTCCTATTATTCTTATCCATTACATTTTTATTCCTAAAGCATAGGTGTTATCAGCAGATTTATATAACCAGGGATTTAGATTAACAAATGCTAGTATGAATTAATCATAACTTTTGCTATGTATTCTGTAGGAATACATAAAACAGAAAGTAGGTCAAAGCAATTTAATAGTTCTGATAAAGTTTAGAAAAAAACTGGAATGTAATTTTGATATAACAATGATTAGATGGAAAGCGAATCAGATTTAATACATCTTTTGCAAATGCATTAAATTTAGATGAGCAATTGGATATTTATAGCATATATATTAAATGATTTGAGATAGGTTCCCATTCCACTTTCACCAACATAAACAACAAATTTTCTATAGTAAGACTGTGAGATAATGTATATAGTGTAAAAGAGTAAGTATTAATCCCAGAGTTATTTAGATATGTATATTTGCCGGAGCCAGAATTGATCCAAAGCACACTTGTAACAAAGAATAAAACCTGGGGAATGATAACTAGAATATATTTACAGTTCTAGATGGGAAGTAGTCATTTGTTTATTTGTTTTATGCTTTTATTTTGTTATTACTTAAAGATAGCAGTAAACTCTACCTCTGATATCAAGGTAAGATACATAAGATTTTCACTTATTTGTGGAAGTAAATTCAAGCATATTATCTTATAAATAATACATACATTACTTAAATAAAATAAAATATATTATGGTTTCAGCAAACAAACCAATAAAATGCTTTAATACTGTATATTTTAATTTATCCATGATTTAATGGATTCTTAATTTTCTTCCTAGTATCAGTATTAAATGTTGACAAATCCACATTAGTCTTGTAGGATGCTATCATAATTAGCATACACGTTACATTGCTATAGCAAAGTAAACCTAAACTACAGTGGCTTAATCAAGCTAGAAGTACATTCTCGCTCTGGGTATGGGCATGTGATTCAGGGCTGCTATAGTGGCTTGTTTACAACGGATGCAAAAATTCCCTCTTATCTTGCCGAATTATTAAAATGCATCTTTTATTTCATAGTTCCAGATGCTCCTGTTCCCACCCTTATGTCCACACAGTTACCAGACAGGTGAGAAGAAAAAAATCAAGGCACTAGATCTCTTCTGTTTCCATTGCACGGCTCAGAACTGAGCTACATGCCCACACTTAGCAGCAATGCATGTTGAGAAATTCAGTCTTGACTCTGAATGGTATGTTCTCATCTAAAATTCAGGTGTTTTGTTACTAAAGGAAATAATGGATTTGGGGACTAGCAGTATCTGCCGCATTTACAAATTCTATTTGGTTATACCATCCCCATCCTTCTACCTGCACCCCCATGTTGGTGGTGGTAATTGAAACAGCTACTAAGACTTAATGCTATATTCAAATATAAGTCAAGAACTGTGTTCCATCTCTCTTTACCTCTGCCCTAATTTTTGAAGACTGTTTCATGTTAGTCATCCTCGAACCTTGTGAAAGAACAAATTAGTAAATAAAACATTGTGAGTCAGTCATTCTGTGTTTTCTTGAATGTAAATACATGGAAATAAAAGAAATCTGACAGTACTCGGTTCTATTCATTGAACCCAGTTTTCTTTGTCTTGTGTGAGACCTCAACTATTTTTAAGATGGAGAGGAGGAACACAGGGGCTGTGACCAAGTTGATGAAGGGGCAGCAGAGATGGTGCCGGTGACAACCGTAAAGAAAAGCAAACCCATATGTAGCTCCTTTTGAAGATCAGGAGGAGATCCCTGTTTGTAGCAATCCTGAAAACAATGCTTCATTATCACAGGAAGAAGAGAATACTTCACTGGTTGAATTAAGGTCTGGTCTTCATCAAGCAACATTAAGCATTTTGACTGCAAGAAAATTTCCACAAGAGGTTGGAGAGGGAATTGATGTGAAAGCAACAGATTCAGGTAGGGGAACGTTCTTTACTTGTGTGCATTGAAGTTAAGAGGATCTTTGACTGGATTTCCCCAGAGAGAGAACCTGAGACAAGGATTGGAGTACAAATTGTTTCTTTACTTTTATTTTTAAAAAAAAATTTTTTGTTATGTTAATCACCATACATTACATCATTAGTTTTTGATGTAGTGTTCCATGGAGTACAAATTGTTTCTTTGTGAGGTAATCTCCAGAAACCCTACTAGGGGAGTGGGGAAGTACAGCAAAAATGATAAGTCAACCAATAAACAATTCTCAAGCAAGTTATTCCACTGGGAAACTCAGAGATGCAGTGGCGAGCATCCACCAGAGTTATTTCTGCTTCTCCTTGGTTGCCCCCCGCCCCACCCTGGAGCATTCATTGCACCAGTACTTCTGGTTCCTGTACTCAGGCAAATCTAGCCCTGGCTACTAGAGAAATCTCTTAACAAAAGAGATGTGGGAATTGGAAGTCAGACTAAGTATGCCACTACCAGGGCAAGCCTGAAGCGATCATCTATAGTTTGCACTGTCTGCTATTATAAGAGAGCCTGATACTCCATTCAGTGTGTACAGTTGAAAGTACAGTTGAAAGTCTTTTGAGTATAATTTCCTTGGGTGGTTGAGACTCTTCCACTTAAAAATTATAAGAATAATGGAAACAATTACCTTTCTTCATAATTTCTCCTCGGCACCTTCACTAATTGCGAGGTTTTTACCCTCATATTGCTATCATTTGTGGTTAAAAAAACAAACAAACAGAAAGACCAAAACAAAACAAACAAACTTCTAACATTTTATTAACATTTTAATACTAGGGGAGCCTGGGTGGCTCAATCCGTTAAGCGTCTGCCTTCAGCTCAGGTCATGATCCCAGGGTCCTGCGATTAAGCCCCACATCAGGCTCCCTGCTCAGTGGAAAGCCTGCTTCTTCTTCACCCTATGCCCCTCCCTACCACTCGTGTTCTCTCTCACTCACTCTGCTCTCTCTCTCTCAAATAAATAAATAAATAAATAACATTTTAATTCTGAGGATTTGATGCTGGGATGGTCCTAGGATTAGAAATAAAAGAAATTATGTATTATGCAGCCATCAAAAGGAATGAGATGTTGCCATTTGCAATGACGTGGATGGAACTGGAGTGTGTTATGCTGAGTGAAATAAGTCAATCAGAGAAAGACAGGTATCATATGACCTCACTGATATGAGGAATTCTTAATCTCAGGAAATGAACTGAGGGTTGCTGGAGTGGGGGTGGGTTGGGAGGAATGGGGTGGCTGGGTGATAGACATTGGGGAGGGTATGTACTATAGTGAGTGCTGTGAATTGTGCAAGACTGTTGAATCACAGATCTATACCTCTGAAACAATGCAATATATGTTAAGAAAAAAAAAAGAAGATAGCAGAAGGGGAAGAATGAAGGGGAGTAAATCGGAGGGGGAGACGAACCATGAGAGATGATGGACTCTGAAAAACAAACTGAGGGTTCTAGAGGGGAGGGGGGAGGGGGATGGGTTAGCCTGGTGATGGGTATTAAAGAGGGCACGTTCTGCGTGGAGCACTGGGTATTATGCACAAACAATGAATCATGGAACACTACACCAAAAACTAATGATGTAATGTATGGTGATTAACATAACAATAAACAATTTAAAGACAAATAAAAATTATGACAGTGTTCTTTCCCTCTAGGAGGTTGTAGTCTACTGTAGTAAACTATGTGGTGATAGTAATTTATAGGCTTCATTTATAAATATTCTACAATATCATGATAGGCGCTTGGTCAGTTCTGGTATTCATCTAGCTTAGTATTTCTAGACCCGATAAAAAGGTCATATTGGATATAGTCTCCATATTCTTGTGGGTTAATTTGCTTGCCAAGCTTGCAAGGTTTGATGAAATGTATTTCTTCAGAATGGGTCTTCCATGAGAGTGTGGTTTAGTTTAACAAGAAATCTGGGTATGTATCATGGCCTGTGTTAACTAATTAAAGATAATAATCTCTTCAAACATTATCAAATATAAAAAGACATAAAAGAAGCTATTGAAATACACTTTGGTTAAAAATACAAACCAACCAAAACCAACCAAATAAATGAATATACAATAAATAAATAACTTAAATATCCTTTTTCACTATTAGATTTTACTTACATATTTAATACATGAACATGTTTTTATAGCTCATTCCTTTCCAGTACTTCCTCATGGATTAATTTCCTTTTACTATTCATGCTTTGAATATTGTCTGCGAGAAAGAAATTTTCAGTTTCCATATATCAAAAAATGTCTTTATTTCAACCCCAACATTTGGATACTATGTTTTTAACACAAAACTTTAGATTCAAAGTTATGCTCCCCTAGTACTTTGAAGATATTGTAGCACTGTTTTTTGCAAACAATGCAATTAATTATAAGTAATCTGGCAGTCTCATTCATTGAAAGTCATGTAACTTTTCTCCCCTGTTAGCCTTGAGAATTTTATTTTTAACCCCAATGTTCACAAAAGAAACTGTTATGTTTCTACATCTGGGTTTTTATTCTAGTATGCTCTGTCCAACAACAGACATCTCATCTATATGACCTGTTTCTTTATGTATTTCTGGGATATGTCATTAAATACCTTTTTTTAAACTACACATTTCTAGTCTCTTTATTTCTTTTTTCTTTTTAAGATTTTATTTATATATTTTCCAGGGAGAGAGAGAGCATGAGAGAGCACACAAGCAGGGGGAACATCAGAGGGAGAGGAAGAAGCAGGCTTCCTGCTCAGCAGGAGCCCAATGCGGGACTCAATCCCAGGACCCTGGGATCATGACCTGAGCTGAAGGCAGATGCTTAACCGACTGAGCCACCCAGGCATCCCTCTATTCTCTTTTTTCTGGAACTCCAAGTAAATGGGTATTGGGGTTTCTTGTCTATCCATAAATAATTATGTCCACCCTCTTCCACACATGGTTTTATTTTTGGACTTCAGATAAATATAATAATAATAATAATATATGCATTCTCCTGGGATTGCTTCTTTATTCACTCTTTATTTTATTTTGTTTAAAAAAACAAAGTATTTATTGTTTATTCTAATATTAAAGGACATTTGGCTGTATCAATTACTTTGTTGTTATGGATAATGTTGCAAGGAACGTTCCTGCATATTTCTACAGGGGCACATATACAAGAGTTTTCCAGGATCGGAATAATGGAATTCCTGGTTTGTAAGGTATTTACATTTTTATATTTGCTACATAATTCCTGAACAGTTTTCTAAAAGGATTGTGCCTATTTAAATTTTCACTAGTACTATACAAGAAATGTTATGTTTTATATTCTCACAAACTTTTAGTATTTTCCAACATTTAAATTGTGTGAGCAAAGTGTGTGTGTGTTTCTGTGCCTGTGAGATATCATATTTTGTTTTGATTTACCTCATTATCAAACAATTGCACTTTTCATAAGTATACAGAACTTTTGTCTTTTAATCTTCTGGAAAACATCTTTTTTTTTTTAAGATTTTATTTATTTATTTGACAGAGAGAGAGAAAGTGAGAGGGGGAACACAAGCAGGGGGAGTGGGTGAAGGAGAAGCAGGCTTCCCGCGGAGCGGGGAGCCCGATGTGGGCCTTGATTCCAGGACCCTGGGATCATGACCTGAGACGAAGGCAGACGCTTAAGGACTGAGCCACCCAGGTGCCCTGGAAAACATCTTTCTAGTCTTTGCCTAACATTCTATGGGGTTGCTTGTTGATGTCTTTCCTTTTTTTCGTGGGAATTTTTTAAATTTTCTGAATACACAATATCACAAAGTCTACTTTATTAGAAGTGTTGACTATCAGGGCACCTGGGTGGCTCAGTTGGTTAAGCGTCTGCCTTTGGCTCGGGTCATGATCGCAGGGTCCTGGGATCCAGCCCCGCATAGGGCTCCCTATTCAGCGGGGAGCCTGCTTCTTCCCCTCCCACTCCCCTGCTTGTGTGTGCTCTCTCTCTCTCATTCCCCCTGTCAAAAAGAAAATAAAGAAAAAAAAAAGAAAAGAAAAAGAAAGGGTTGACTCCTGTAAATTATTGAATACTGTACTGAAAGTGAAAAACAGAAGGGTTGTATGGGAACAAAATACTTGTCTGTGCATTGGTTGTTTACCCCGGTGATGGTGTGGCTGACTGGGATCTGGAGCTAACTGCTGCTTCCCCCCATCACGAGAGGATAGTCCGCATATTGCTAGCCCAGGGAAAGATCAAAATTCAAAATTCGAAGTGTAGTTTCTACTGAATGTGTATAGCTTTCATATCATTGAAAGGCTGAAAGACTGTAAGTTGAATCACAGTAAATGGGAACCATCTGTATGCCTTTGCATTTATTCTAAGTTTGAAAGTTGAGTTTATCTCAGTCAAGTATATTCTTAATCTATATGAAATTGATTTGGCATATAGGACCCTCATTTATTTTGCATTTTATAGTATGTTGCTTCTTTAGTAGCATTTTGCTGTATACATGACTATCAGCTTTTCCAAATAACTTTTACTTTCAACTTGAAGATTTCCAAATTTGTTGGGATATGTGCTCAATACATAGTTTGGTCTGGGATTGAGATCTTTCTACAGTGATATCTTTCTATATTGAATCATCTTATCCAAGAACATGGTGTATCTCTATGTTTGTTCATTTCTTAAATTCTTTCAATAAAGTTGTTTAACTTTTCTCTTAATTAATCTCCATTTTAAACTATTTAGTTCACTTTTAAAATAATTTCTGGGTTACTTGTTTTCTTGGGTTAAAATATAATTTTACATTAAAATGTAAATATCTTAACTGTAGAGCTTGATGAATTTTTGCAAACTCTTCATGCCCAGATCAGCCCCAGATCAAGAAACAAAACTCTATCATCACCCCAAAACTCCTTCTCAGTTTCCTTCCAGTAATAAACTTCCCCAAATAAAATCACCTTTCTGACTTCTAACAGCACAGATTAAATTCTCCTATTTTTGTGTCTTATAGAAATGGAATAGATAGTATGTTTTAAAAATTTAAATTCTGATTGTTCTTTATAGAGTTTTCGAAGCAGATTTAATTATTCTTATAAATAGCCATAGAAAAATTTTCTAATTATATTTAAAAATCCATGGATACTTTTAGAATTTCTTTGATGAATACCATATCACATACAAAGAAAAATTTTGTCTTTCCTTTATGTTCTTCCTGAATCAATCAGTCAATATTTTTTGTCTTACAGTTTAGTCTAGGATCTGTAAATATTAAATAGAAACAATAAAAATGAGTACCTTCATTTTGTTACTGATTTAAAGCAAATGCATTTCACATTTTAGTTTTAAGAATGACTTTTGCCATATGCTTTCAGTATCTAAACTTTATCATGATCAGGAAATATCCTTCTTGTCCAAGTTTGCCAATTTTTAAGATTGATTGATTGATTGATTGATTGATTGATTTGACAGAGAGAGACACAGTGAGACAGGGAACACAAGCAGGGAGAGTGGGAGAGGGAGAAGCAGGCTTCCCGCTGAGCAGGGAGCCTGATGAGGTGCTTGATCACAGGACCCTGGGATCATGACCTGAGCCGAAGGCAGTTGCTTAATGAGCCATCCAGGCACCCACTTTTTTTGCCAATTTTTTATCATAAATAAATTTGGCATCTTTTTGAAATGTTTCTGCAACTATTATAATCACATTATTCCTTTAATCTGATAATATGACCAGTATAGTCTGGTCATGATTAATTATTTCAAATGCACTTGTAGATTCACTTCATGAATAATGTATTTGGTACTTCTGCACATTTTTTTTTTCATAAATGAAGTTATACTATAATTTCCCTTTAATGCCGCCATTGTCTGTTTTTGTTTGTTTGCTCTAGGTTTATGCCGGTTTCCTAGAATAAGTTGTGCATATTTCCCCTCCCTTTTCTGTTGGAAAGTGTTTGCACAGGACTGAAAAGTACTTTTACCTTTAAATTTGATAACTTCTAGCTCATCGCTATTTAGTTTGAATTTTTTTCTCAGAAAATTTTAAAATACTGAGTCAACTTCTTTATTATTTGAAGATAACTTCAGGCTTTCTGGAAGTTCTTTGTAAAATACCTTATCTTATTTACTCTCTATGTGTAGATACTTACCTACTTATTTCATTCTTGACATAATGTGATTTTTTTTGTTTCTCCTCAATCTCAATAGAAGCTTGCCTATTTTATTAGCTATTTCAAGGAACCAAATTTTACTTATGATATATCCTTTTATTGTCACACAGCTTTAAACTCTAAGTATTTTAAAATTTCCATTGTATATTAGTTCTTTGTTTTTTAAATATTTAAGTTATTTGGAACTATTGTAATTTCCAACTGCATATTATGCTCATTTGTACTTATTGTACTGATCTTTGCATATGATGCACTTATTTTCAATATGTTAAAATTAGTTCTAGTGCATGTTATAAATATGATTAAAAAACACTGACTAAAATAATACACATAGTAGAAGTTCAATAAATACATGTATAAATAAGTAAATAATATTTAGCTATTAGTTGTGTTTTCAATTCCTCTATTTTTAACTTTTTTGGGGGCCACCTCATCTATAAAATGGGAAGGGATATATTGATAGCTCCCATACATGATGTAGGATTTGTAAACTTCTTTCCATATATCTATCAGTTTTATAAAATACATTTTGTGACATTAGATGATTATAAGTTTAAATGTGTTTTATCTTCTTGGTAAATTAAATGTTTTCTTCTTAAGTAGCAACACTATTTTTCTTTGGTATTGCTTCTACCTTAAAGTCCATTTTTATTTGTTATTAATGTAATTACTCCAGCTTTATTTTCATTAGTTTTTGACTGATATATTTTTCCTTTCATTTTCCTTTCAGCCTTTTATGGCTTTATAGTTCGTGAATGGCTCTTGAAAAAGATTATAGCTGGATTAAAAGAGCTTTTTGAAAATCTCTGTCTTTCAACTTGTAAGCTTAGTTTATTTACCCTTGTTATGATTACTAACATATTAGTCTCCTTTTCATTTTCTTATATTGCACTTTTAACATATCTCACTTTTTCTATGCTTCTTTTTCTTTTTTCCTGATTTTACTTTTATATTTTGAATTCACATGTTTGTTTACTATTCTCATTTGTCCTCCATCTATTGGTTTAGAAGTTACACATTTATATGTGTTCAGTGAGTGTTTATCCTTGGAATTGTTAAAATACATATTTAAGATCACAATCAGTGAATCAACAACATCCTAATCCATCTACTCACATCCACAAACAACGCAAGGACTTTAGAATTCTTTGTCTTAGACAAACCCTTAGCAGCTTGCATTCTTATTGTTTGGTATTATGGTTCTGCCCTTATTTCAAATCTCAAAAAACAACTGTTATTCTTTTATAAAGACCTTTTAGAGCTAATAAATATTTTCATCTTTAGTTTGCTCACCATTACATTATTGGACCTCAGATTTTCCATGTGGGGACTTTTCCCCTCATTTTGATATATGGCTGCATATACCTTTTAAGTCCCTTTAATGGAAGTTGGTTTGAGGTAAACTATTAATTTTGTTTATCTGTAAAGTTTTTATCAATAATTCCTCTTCAAATATACTTTTGGGGGCACATTGTTCTAGTCAACACTTCTTTTTTTTTGGTACTTTGAGAATAATCATCTCTCTGGTTTTCTTTGTTGCTGCTGAGAAGTCAGCTGTTGGTTTAATGGTGATTCACTTGAAGTTCTCTGATACATATCTCGGCATGAATCTCTTTTTATTTGTTGTATTGATATCCATCGGGTTTTTTGTCTTTTATCAATCTTATAAAGTGTTTTTTTTCAAATATTACCTCCCTTCCTTGTTCAAGTCTCTTCTAACATTCTGATCTTGCATATATTGGTTTTCCTCACATGTGCTTCATGACTTGTAATATCACTTTCATGTTCCCTATAACACTATCTGGTCTGCATTCGGAGTATTTCTTCAAATATATCTTACAGTGTATCAAAGCTTTTAAGTCTCTTTTTTAATCTGCTCTCTGTTATTAAATTGTTAATTACTACTTTTATATATCTATAAGTTCCATTTAAAATTTAAAAAATCTTTATCTTTCAACATATATTTAATATTTTTTGCAACCTTAAACATAAGGTGTATTTTGTATATGTTGCTTATAAGACTTGTTGCTTACCAGATGATTTTACGGTTTTTAGTCTGAGTAGGCCTCATTTTGGATTTTATTGTTTCTTAAGACTTTTTCTTAATATGGCTTTTTTCCTTTTGTCTGTGTGTGTGTGTGTGTGTACTCATTTCTAGAGGAACTATTTGAGGGGTGTGTTCTATTTTCTTTTTCCCATCTATATGGGCCTTAGCAACTCCAGATCATGTCACATATATATATATTTATTATATATATAATATATATATTTTTCTTTTTTTTAAGATTTTATTTATTTGAGAGGGAGAGAGCACATGAGAGGGGGGAGGGTTAGAGGGAGAAGCAGACTCCCTGCTGAGCAGGGAGCCCAATGCAGGACTCGATCCAGGGACTCCAGGATCATGACCTGAGCTGAAGGCAGTCGCTTAACCAACTGAGCCACCCAGGCGCCCTATATATTATTTTCAATTTTTACTGGGTCTGGCTTTGTAATTAAAAAATTTTTTTAAATTTTTTATTGTTATGTTAATCACCATATATTACATCATTAGTTTTTGACCGTAATTAAAAATTTTTAATAGTTTTTTTCCCTTCATACCTAGTGACATGGCTGAAACAAGTTAGTATGCAAGGCTTTCCTACAAGGCATATTTTCTCCCAATTCACCAAGAAACCTAAGTAGCTTGGGGGTTCTGTCTTTATTCCATGTGGCCCTGATCTTCTTTAATCTTGTTCAAACCCCAGACTTTACCTCCTGCTCCCCATATTTGTATGTTTAGTTAAAACCCAAGCTCTAAGTAAACAAAGATTATCAAATCAAATTCTAACTCCAGTGTTTGCTGACTCCCACTGGATCTGAGCTATCTGAATTCTGGTTTAGCATTGTGTTCTTTACTACTATTTAATCAGCCATGTTTTAAAAAATATTTTCAAACATTACCCAGCATTTTTGGTGTTCTGAATCAGCAAGAACTTCTCTAAACATCAAACCTAAAATATTGTTACAGATAAAAATCCTGTATTGAAAATTTATGTTAGCAGTTAGATTTTTATATCTAAATATTCCATTTGATTCTTTTTAAAATAATTTTTTTTGGCCCTTCTTTTTTTGAAGTTCTTATTTTAATTCCAGTTAGTTAACATACAGTGTTATATTAGTTTCAGGTGTACAATACCGTGATACAACAATTCCATACATCACCTGGTGCTCATCACAAGTGCACTCCTTTTGATTCCTTTTCATAAATATTTGCTCTTTTTTCTTAATTCCCTATACTTGTTTATATCCTCTATCACTTCCAAATTGCAAACGCATTTATTTTCAAGGCACTTCTTTATTGATTTCTTATTTTCTTATGTAGAATTCCTTCAGACCATAGGAATTCGGGAGAGAAAAAAAACCCCAAAATAGTAGCATAGTAAAAACATGCCTTGTTTTGCAAACTCCATCAGGGTTCACTGACCTTGAAACCATTTTGAATAATTAAAAAAATAAAATAGATGCACATTGTAATCTTGAAATATCCTTAGTTATATCTAAATGGAAAGAATCTTAAAAGATTTCTAAGAAAAAAATCAATATATCTTGTAATAGTTACACTACAGAGAGATGCAAATTGAGTTAAACTTTCTCTAAACTTGCCTGCAGTGCATCCATACTGTCCATACAGCTGCCAGTCCATCATCCTTATCTGTTTTGGGGCTACAAGAGCTACTACAGAGCATCCTGTGGGCAAAACCATCCCAGAGTGGCACACTATCTTTGACGAACTCTCAGTAAGTGAGTGCCAGAGAGGAAAAATAGGCTCTGTTGAGTAGAGAGAAAAGGTGATCTGGTAGCTGGTGCTAAGGAGAGGATACTCATGTGAATTATGTCCCCATCCTGCCAGGACCTCAAAACATCAACAATCAAGATAAAGTGGGCAAAGCTCTAACCTCTTCCGTTTGGGATGGTATCTTTTTTTGTCGTATCCTTTGGTAGTGATTTTCTGAGACTTTTAATGGTGCAAACATGATTTTGATGTGTGTGTGTGTGTGTGTGTGTGTGTGTGTGTGTATGCATGTGCACATGTGCACACACAACCTCTTAACCCTTTGTGCATACCTCCTGTGCAGTTTCTTGAATCCGCTGGTGAAGAGACTGGGGTCCTGACTACCTATGCACGTTTGTATTTTAATCTATTTGCTTTTAGAGAAAAGAATTTAGGATGCCCAATGGATTTGTGCACCACTTTTATTCTGGTTCATATCTCAGCATATTCTGTTTCTTTCAAACCTGTAGCTATAGAAACATTTATCATTTTTCTTGCTTTTCATGCAATAGATGTACATAATGTTTATTAGATGGTAGAAATGAGCTCAAATTCTGAATGAAGGCTCAGACAAACATTATAGTTCCTGAAAGTACCTAGAACTGCTAATCATCATGATAAATAGCCCACTGTGAGTTGGTGGAAGATGTACAATGGATTGTCACTAGCTGCTTTTGAATTACAATTGCTTTTTATGATGTTAACAGTTAACTGACCAAATGCTGGAATGGAGACAATCAGAATGAAGAGACTGTTATGCCTAGATCCTGTTTTATCTTGATTTGATATAGAATGCATAAAACATGCCAAAGTAAATTTATTTTGAAGTCAGCCCAATTGCAAATCGTTCTGTACCTTTTCTTTCTTCTGAACAATGTGGTATGAGTATCAAAAACCCATGGAAAGTTTACGAATAGAGAAGACTTTTTAAAAATCTATACCCAGGGCGCCTGGGTGGCTCAGATGGTTAAGCGTCTGCCTTCGGCTCAGGTCATGATCCCAGGGTCCTGGGATCGAGTCCCGCATCAGGCTCCCTGCTCCTTGGGAGCCTGCTTCTCCCTCTGCTTCTCTCTCTCTCTCTCTGTCTCTCATGAATAAATAAATTTAAAAAATCTTTAAAAAATAATAAAAAAATAAAAAATAAAAATCTATACCCAAGTGTACTATGGATGAAAAAATCATATAGAGTATAAGTAGTACATTGGGGTAGATTTACTCTTGACAACAGTTCTTTGAGGTGGAAAATGTTATTATCAGTTTATAAATGAGTTAACTGAGGTTAACAGAGATTTAAATAATGTTCATCAGAGCAGTAAAATATACATTTCCTGCTACATTGTAAGTACACAATATATGTTAATTTTTCCAATCAGCTCATCAGTTTGGAGGTTCTATTTAGTTTTATCTCATGTGTTTGCAGACAGAGCAGAATTATGCGAATGTTATTTGGGAAACTGTTCTTGTAGAAAGCATAACCAGATCCTCCTTATGGCCTCCTCACATTCTCTAATTCCAGTTTTCCAGACTTTTGAACAGGTTTCTAGACCACAAGTTGCTGTTTCATAACCAAATCTATTTGGGCACAAGCAGGAAAACAAAACAAAACAAATGTCGGCTTTTGAAAATGCACTAAAGTGCATATTTTTTTAGTCAGGGGAAACCCTTTCAAGACCTTACTTAAAATCCTTTTACTTATTTTCAAACTTGCTGATTATCAGAATTACTTACATGTGAAATGCTCTCAGAAACCTCAAGTCTCTGCTGGAGGAGGAGTAGTAAAACTTAGAGGGTAGAGGCCCAGAGCCTGAGTCAGACAACCCAGGCTTATATTCCAAATCTGTATTCATTAGCTCTTAAAACTTCAATTTCTACATCTGTAGAAAAGGGTTTATAAGATTGCAGGATACTTGTGTACGGTTTAAATAGAATACCATCTATAAAGACCATAAAACTATGCCAGGCACACAGAAAGCTCTAAATAAATGTTAGCTATTGATATTCTTTACGTTTTTAAAAATCTCAAAGCCAGGACTCTGAGAGAACCATTGTTGTAGCTTACATGTAATTCTAGTAAGGCTTTTAGAGTGGAGGCTTTCTTCAAGAAGACAAACCTGCTGCCAGCAACCCATAAAGCTGGAGAAATAACTACAACTACCGTTACTCCTCCTCCTCCATACACACACACACACACACACACACAAACACACACACACACACACACACACAGTTGGGCATATACACCCATAGAAAGAAAAAAGGAAAATGGTATGGTCAATACCCAGATTATTAGCAGTTTTACTAGTAAAATCCTCAAGACTATGGTTACTTTTATACATATTGAGTTATACTACAGATTGGCAGACAGAACGTGTCAGCAAGGTAGAACCATGTGGTTTAGAGGCAGATAGTTTTTTATTCCTCTGAAGATCCTGCGTGGATCACTATGTTCCTCTCTGCATAATATCATTGTATTCATGATGACTGTTAAGTTGATAAGCAAAAGCAAATATGTATCTACATTCAGAATTATCTGTTAATGTGATTAATATCTGTTAATAGATTTTGGAAATACTATATCTAAAACATTTTATTTTTAAAATTTTTATGTTGAGACATTTATAAAGCCAAGGTATCTAGACTAACATGCTTTGAATGGGCTGGTTGGCCAAGAATTTGTTGGCAATATAAGAGAAAAATAAGTCTATTTATATAGGACACTCACTAATAGTTACTTATCTTTTGCTCTAGGCCTGAGTATAACTAAGTTAAACATTAGGCATTTATAGTTTTTAAAATATCCAAACAGCACACATTTTTTGTTCTTTTCTTCTCTATCCCAAAATTAAATGCTTACATATAATTAATTAAGACTCTGAACACCTAACCTCAACTTTCACAGGTACAGATATATAAAGGACTCGTCACTAAGCATGTCAGAAACGTATAGTTTGAGGTCTTTTAATATACCGGTGAATGCACATGATGTACCTGTGAATAGAAGAACTCTGGGTAACAGTTGTTTCAACTCCTACATCTTCGTAATCTTGAGTCATGCTTTTCACTTTTATATACTTGACTGGCTCTAATGAGACACTGCATACCATTTCTTTGAAGGCAAAATCTCAGGATAAGAAAAAAAAAAGATATTTTTTCTTTCACATGAAAGTGCAAATGCTTTCTATGTGAAACAACTATACAAATTAATTTGTCAGTTTTTGCACCAAACAATCCTGAGAATGCTGTTTTGTAAGTTGACCACAACTGTCGAAATTCCCAATTATCTCTCTGGTCAAACAATCGCTAACTTTAGTGGGCATGAGAATTAGAACAAGAGTATATTCATGATAAAGCTTCACCTTCAAACTTTGTAGGCACCTTCAAATTTTGAAATAGAAATAGATTTCCTGTGGAGTAAAGAAATCGATATTCTTCCATTTGCCTTGAGTGATTTTGATGCTTCAGGCTTGTTGACTAAGAACAACCCTCTGAGGAACCTAGGTTAGCCTTTGAGAAGCTGCGAGGTGCCCAGGGTTGGTAAAGTCTTCAGCTGCTCACTTTAATGTTAAAATTGAAGAGTTTGAGCACCCAATTACTCTCTCATATTATAAGTTAGTTTAGTCAAAATTCCCATTATTTCTAAGAAAAGATGGACAGAAATGCATCACAAGCTTAAGAAGGGCAAAAACCTAAATTAAAGTTTTAAAACAATCTATTCTGCACATCAAAAGCTTGTAGGTAAGAATTGGGAAATCGCATAGGAAGGAAAGTTCTACAAGCAACGATGTGCCTCAGGTAAAATAACTCTATGCTAGTTCTTGTTTTACTCATTTTCAGTACCTAATTTTAAGAGTATTAAAGTTATATCAGTGGCTCTCAAATTTTAGCATGTAGAATCATTCAAAAGGATTTTTAAGACACAAATTGCTGGAACCCAAAGTTCTGATTCAACAATCTGGGAGAATATCCAAAATTTGCATTTCTAAAAAGTTCACAATTGATACTGGTGGTGCTGGTTTGGGGACGACACTTAAAGAACCACTGAGTTAGGTGGACATTATGAAGGGTGTTTTGGGCTGGGAATCAGGTATGGCCTTTGGCCTCAGGCCAGCTGCAGCAGTGTTTACACACCATCCAGACTGAATACTGAATCTGGTACATTGCTATCAGCTCATTACTCAGCTCTTTTGTGACAGGGATGGTTTGTTGAGGACACTTCTCACCCCTAAGAATCTGGGACCTCAACAGAACCCAGGAAGAACCTAAATGGGAATGGGCACAGGACAGCTATAGACATGATTCTCACTGAAGCCAGACAAGAAATAGCCATTCCACCCTCTGGACAGCCTGTGGCTGCCCTGGGTATCTTAAAAAAGAAAAGAAAATCCACCAAGTTATACTAAGAAGAAGCTACTGTTTCAAATCTTTGTCTATATTGGACTATAACTTTTGGAGCTGTACCTTTTTTTCAAAATCTCAAGGTAACTTCAGCAATGTCTTTTTTTTTTTTTTTTTAAATAAGACCATTAAAGGCATAGAGATTGGAGATGAAACTAAGATATAACCTATAATAAATAAGGTAAATTGGTTTGGGCATAATAGCTTCTTGCAGGCTTGAAAGTTAAGAAGTTTTGTTCTTAAACTCAGTGAAACAAAAAATTAGTGGATTTCAACGTGATGGTGCTGTAACTTGCAGCTCACTGGCAAACATGCTAAGTCTCAGAGGTTGGAAGGGACTTTAAAGGGAAGGAATAAAATTCACAGGAAGATGAAAATGTGTAAATGTTTGGTAAAGAAATGTTTGTTGGGCCATTCAGAAACAATGGGACTTAGAGAACATTGAACAAGCCTTGCTAGGTTCCTCCCTGTCTACTATACCTGGTTCATATTACAATGTAATTATCTATGGTGATAACTCTCTTTCTGAAGCAGGTCCTCTATCTAAATTCTTCTGTGCATTTTTGAGGGGAAGGGATCAAAGTTTCTTCCTCAGTCTTTGGGCCTTGATTGTTTCCAGCTTGAAATAATTTGCCTGCCAAGGTGGTGCATTTGGGGCAGCCTGCTTTTGGCCCTTAAAATAGACAATTTAATCATAAATGGTTACTAGATATGAGTAAATCACAGAGTGCTTTGAGGACACAAAACAAGGATGTCAACCCAAATTAAGGCTCAGAGAGTCAGGAAGATTTCACTTAGATTGAGGTAACTAGGCTAAAAGGAAGGCAAGCAGAGGAAAAATTTGCCCCCAAAAGGGCAAAAATTAAAGAGGGACACTTTTGAGGACTTCTCATTAGATTTGTTGGGCTCAAGAACTGGAGAAAGTTGAAAAGTGACAAGAATGCAGGAGAAATAAACTTGGAGGGGTTATTTCTGAAAAAACCTGAATGCCACATGAAAGAGTTAAAATGTTATTCATAAAGAAGGGAGAAAGTGAAAATTTCAAGCAGGAGAGACTTATCCTTAATTTGCATTATAGGAATGTAACTCCCAGGGAGAATGGCTGGATGCAGGTGAGATTGGAGACAGGTAAGCCATTTAAGAGACTGCCGAGTACTTGCACTTGCTCAGACTGGGAAACAATGAGGGTATTCAATGAGCTTGCAAGGAAAGGATGTAAGGGAATGGAGAAGAATGGGAAGTTTTAAGGACAAAAAACCAATAAGAATCAGTGATTTAATGTGACAGCTTTGCTAGTTTGTGGGGCCAGATGGAGGACAATAAATATGTGAGGTCTGATTTCACTTATAAACATTTCAAGTTATTGTGAAAGCATACAGCAAAAAGCTCAAGCCAAGAAGGGCAATGTCATGTTGTGGGGGTTGGTAGGCCATGTGGCTTTGATTGTGTTTCAATCAAGGGAGAGGGAACTGCACTCTACAATGGTCCAATAGGGCCCGGAAAATCCCTCTCTGGTGGGTGTGGGCCAGGTGAAGTTGTCTCTTAAGTGCAGGTCCTTAATTAGACAGTTACTTTCCTTTCCAACATTTATTTTTCTAAGTCAACCTACTGTTTGTTTAACTGAGACGATATATATATGTATATATATATATATATATATATATATACACACACACACATATCCAACCTACTTTTTATCACAAAAATTTGGAAATATATTCACTACAAAAGGAAACTCATTTCTTGATTTTTAGCTGTATAAAGGAAGAGGGAAACAATTACTCAGAACAAGTTACTTTTTTTAAAGATACAAAATAAAATGACCACCCTACCACCACCCAAATAACTAGTCTCTCTGTGAAACTAAAATTCAGAAAAGGTTTTTTTTAGCTACATTTTTATAGTTTGATCACCATTTTTACAATTTCCTTTCTCCTGTGAAATTCTGAACATATGTTCTGCTATATTCCATGCCTCCCAGATGAACAAGGAGTATGACTTATAGTAAATGTAAATGGGGATTTGTTCTCAGGTTTTTTATATAAATAGAAATAAAAAAATACTGCTAACCAATGAAAACCTGAAGGCTGTTTAATAGTTCTTAAAGAAATAATATCAAAGAATGTATTACCTGGACACTTCCAGATTGAATTATTATTTAAATTATGAAGATGTAGCCCTTTAAAAATTTTGGATACCAAGGCACATCAGGAATTTTTAAAATGTTATATACTAAGTTCCAGCATTTGGAAGTCTTAAAGGTATAGAATTTACACATTTAAAAGTTGTTTTTGTCCTATATGGATATATGTACATATATAGCATATATGTAGTATATATAATATTGTTATTATAAAGAAATTTTTAAATCAATATGAATTTTACGAACTTACGGAAGCAGGATCTTCTTTTGCAAATAGGGGATGATATATTGTTATTTAGCCAATGTTCAATGAAATTAGAGATGGAACAGTGGACGTCTTACAATGTTTATATAATATCGTCTCATATTCTTATGTATGTTTATGTATTCTCATATTCCTTTCAGAAAGAGCAGTGAGGTAGATGCAGCAAATTGGAACAATTCTGCCAAAAAACCCAATAGAGAATACATTACATTCAGAACTCTGAACCATTATTTATTAATAGAATTGCAAACATTGTGATCTAAGTGAGCTAAGCATGACACAAATATGAGCTATTTTTTAAAATTGTGAGTATTCTGAAAATTTCCTAAATACTCTTGAAACACTTCATTATCATATCACATTATTTAAAATAAATACAGATTGTTAAAGCATTAATATTAGGGGACTTAAAAGGCCCACTTCACCTGCCATGAAGAAAAATCACCCACATATCACATAAACAGGGAATATACGCAGCCTGTAATCTCAGCCTCTTCAGTTTTGTTGGCTTCTATTTCTTTCTCCCAAACACTAATTGTTCCCTTCAATATCCATGTATCTCCTGGTAGGTTGGATGGGGCTTGGAGTGGAATTAACATGATCTCGGTTCCAGTCCCACCAGTATCCCTCCTCATGGTCGTGAGTATCTCAGGCAAGTCTTTTGATTTCTTAGAGAGCTTCACGTTTTTTTGGCTTATAGAAAGACAGCATTGGTTAGATGATATTATAGGGGACAAGGGCAGGCCACACCAAGTTGGGCCACTTTAGTATGAAGATTATTCCGAGCTGAAGGCAACTGAGACCCTGCAGGCTCAAGAGAAACTTCTGCTGCTCTCTTAAGTACATAGAAGAATCTAAATTGGTGGTCCTTTCCAGAATAAGGGTTAATAGCAGAGATAAATTTTATCTGCGTGACCCTTCTGTATGGCAGGGCAAACATCTACTTAATTACCAAACATCTGTTCTTCATATTACCCTGTGAATTACATTCCTTCCCTTTGAAGTCCCAGACCCCTACCCCCTTCTCCTTCGTTCAGGATGACATATATATATATTCATTTTTCCTCACTGTCTTTGAGATTTCCATGTCTATGTGGATTCTCCATATGTATGAAATTAAGTCTGCTTTTCTCTTGTTAATCTGTCTCATGTCAATTTAATTCTTAGTCCAGTTAGAAGGGCCTAGAAGGGGACAGGAAACTCTTGCTCCTGGACATTTATGTTTAGCCTCTTTTTAACCTTAACCATCAAAGCTTCCCTGATCCAAGGACTGTCTTCATGGTTTGTTTTACTGGCTCACTTGAGTTATCTATCTTTTCATTGCTAATTTAGACCCAATTTTTAAAAAACAAACAAAAAACCCCACTGGTTTTCATAATTAATATTTCTCAATATTTCTATAATATTTCTACAATAAATTTGAAAGGTTGTAGACAACTGTAGATTCTGTTAATACACATAAACAGAAATAAAACTGAAATAATGAGGTCCCATGAAGTAAACGTGCTCGTGTATGCACGCACGTGTGCACTCCCGAGCACTGGGAGAGCCATATGGCTGGCAGGCTCTGTCGAGTGGAAACGTTGAAGTCCTGCTGCTTTATGTCCTTCTTTTCAATTTCCAGTCCCTGCCCTCTCAGCAGCACCATGTGCAACAGAAGCCTGAAACACACAGGTGACATTGCCATGGTCTCCATGCTCTGATCACCTGTTTGCAGAAAGCCAGAGAAGGAGCCAGTCAGCTGTATTAGTCATTAGATATGTACTTTCTAGTTTAAATAGGTCACGGTGATCTGGAGCAGGATGGACTGTGACGAAAATCACAATATTAAGCTCCTTTCTTGCCTCTGCCTGGTGGGTGAAATCAGAGAAACAACTTACTTAATTCCCACATGCTTCTTCTCTCTTTCTCTTTTGCTGCCTTCCTTACCCCACTCAATTGACCCGCAGTGAATTACCAAGTGAATTTGGTGTTCTTTTTAATATGAGAAGGATAATTCAGGGGTGAGAATTGTTCTACAAAAAGGTGCTTTGCTGCGACAAAGCACTTAAAATTTCTCATACTAAAAACACTTGTCATCCATTGATATCAGTAGGAAGATTGTAGTAATGGGTTAAATACATGTTATATTGATTTATAATCGCTTCAAATCACACAAGAGCAGCAGAGAGATTTCATGTATGTTCACCTAGTGCCAGAGAATAATTAGGTGAAAACAGAGAGAGTAATTTTAATTCATAAATCATGTGTCTGTGTGTTTGTATGTATGATGCAAAAATTAACCAGCTTGGTTGGGTCTTTCTTACCTTCTACCCGACTCCAGCCACCTGTTTGATTGAACAATTCTTGTTCTTGGATCTTTTTTTCTTTTCCGAGACAAAAATCTAAACTTAATAAAAAATGAAAAAAAGGGACAGTTTATCAATCCTTGGTATAAACTTCATTTAAAGTTTTTATAAGCCAAAACAAGGCTGAGAAACTTTTTTCTTTGGTTTTATATAATTAAGTATAATGTCACCTTTTTTAATATGGTATTCCTTCTTTTAATTAAAAATGTCAATTCTTTCTAATTAAACACTCTTTCACTTACACATCTACATGAATATCCAGTTGGTCATTAGAAAATCTGCTAGAAAATTGAATTATTTCAGTTCTTTGCATACTATACATTCCAGGAAATCCAGCATCTTCAGCTTCTTCCCACTAAATGCCAGTTATGTGACGACCAAAAATGCTCCCACGGATTTTTCTCTATTGAGAACTGCTGTTGTAAACTCAGATGTAGGAGTGTAATTTTCCTAAAGGAGAGTAGAGATGTATCCTGTGGACTTTGAGAAGGACGTGCTCTTAGAGACAAGAGTAGGCCAAGGTCAGGAGAGTGAGACCATAGTCTGACTTAAGCATGCAAAAAAGGATTTGTTTTTCTGTGGTTCTCTCTTAAATTTCCAGAGATGAGGGCACCTGGGTGGCTCAGTTGGTTGGGTGACTGCCTTCGGCTCAGGTCATGATCCTGGAGTCCTGGGATCGAGTCCCGCATCGGGCTCCCTGCTCGGCGGGGACCCTGCGTCTCCCTCTAACCCTCCCCCCTCTCATGTGCTCTCTCTCTCTCATTCTCACGCTCTCAAAATAAATAAATAAATCTTTAAAAAAAAATTTCCAGAGATGACTTGGGGAAGGTAGGCACTCATACTTAGCAAATATTACATTTTTCCCTTTGTATGAGTAATTTTCTTTGGTCAACTCAAACTTTGAATTCACTGGCAATGGCCTACTAGTTTCCATCCTCTTGCTCTCAATTAAAGATGTATATATATATATGGGTTAGCTGAGAGGTGTGTGGGAAAGACAGGGGGGGAAAAGAAAAGGGTTTTGCCCCATATACTCTCTTTTCCTGAGGCTCAAGAGAAGGTAGATGCATCACATTGAGGGCCAATATTTTACCCAGTGACCAGCATGAAAGGAGAGGTGACTGGAGCTAGAAGTAAAGAAGAACACATGTTCAGAAAAGAAGCCCATGGGGCTGTGGGCATATGGGAGCCGAAACTTTCCATCCTAAAGGTTCTCTGTCCTACTCTTTCTAATGGGGTAGCCACTAGCTGCAAAGGCTCTGAGCATTAACATGTGCTTCGTTCAAATTGATATCTTCTTAAGTGTCAAACAGATACAAAATTTCATAGACTTACTATGAACATTTAAATGTTAAGTTATCTCATGGTGTCTGGGTGTCTCAGCTGGTTAAAGTCCGACTCTGGATTTCAGCTCAGGTCATGATCTCAGGGTTGTGAGATTGAGCCCAGTGTCAGGCTCTGTTTAGGATTCTCTCTCCCTCTGCCTCTTCTGCCGACTTGTTCTCTAAATGAATGAATGAATGAATGAATGAATGAATAAATAAATAAATAAAAGTTAACTCATTAATAATTGTTATTGATTTTATGTTAAAATAAGTCTCTTGATATGTTGGATTAAATAAAATTTATTATTAAAATAAATTAACTCACCTATTGTTTTGTATTTCTCAATTGTGACTACTAGAGTGTTTAAAATTACCTATGTGGCTCACATCGGACCATACTGATACAAATAAAGGGAACTTTTGAAGGAGGACAGGTTACTACTAGGTTATAATTCTTTCAAAAAAAATAAGAAAATAATAATTCATTCAACAACTATTAACTGAGCTTCTTCTCTATGTCAGGCACTCAATGAGGTGCTGGGTGAATAATGATGAATGAAACACACATAGTTCCTTCACTGGTAGTGTCACCAGTATTCTCAGGGGACTGAAGGTAAATAATTATAAAATTATAAATTATGATAAATATCATTAAGTAAAAGTAATGGAGAGACTATAACAAAGACTACTAGCTTAGATCAGAAAGTCATAGAAGACCTCTCTGAGGAAATGACACTTATTGACAACTGACCTATGATTGAGAGTTAGCCAGGCAGAGCATTGTAAAAGGAGAGCCCTGGATGCCTAGGGAACAGCCTGTGCAAAGATCTTGAGGCAAGAAAGAGATGAATAGGACCAATGTGCTGAGGAGATAAAAAAGAAGGTAACTATAGATGGGATGTAGATAGACATGGTGTGACTACTGTTGACCATGTTAACATTTTGGAAGGGATTTAAGCAAGATGATTAAATGATTGGCTTTATAGTTTAAAAATGTTTCTCTGGTGTGGTGGTGAAGTTAGGCACAACAAGCAAGAGCGGGGGGCAGAGCCACAGGGGAGACTTGTGCAATTGGCTGAGGTGAGAGAGAAGGTGCTGGATCCAAGCAGAGAGGATGGTGCTGTTCTCTGCCCTAGAACACACTGCTTGCTTTTGTTAACTTACGTCTGATTCTTTTCTTCCATGGGTGGTGATCATTCTCGATAATTATACTTCTTTCTGTTCATTTTCTATTAGTTTTAGGAAATTACTCCTTTATTTGCTCTGTTTGGATTTTGCCAAAGGTAAAATTCAACTTTCTGATACTTCTGCCTTACTATACTTGATTAAGGCCTTTTTGCCTCCTTTTTCCAAAAGTGATAGGCAATAGGAAGCATATTTCCTTTGTTCTTGTCATGGCTAGAAATTATGAATTTCATGGATTCAGAATACCAGAGAACATTATTGCTAATACCTGGGTTTGCTAGCCCAAACCAGAGATTCTTTTACTGGTATTGAAAGTGCTTGGGAATATTTTATTCCCTTAATGCCGGATGGTGGAAACTTTTAAAATGTGTCCCAAATGCATAATTTAAAATGTGGTTATTTAACAGTTTATTAGGTAATATTCTACATGGTTAAAAGAATCTAGAAATTATAAAAGTCTTTAGAGAATAATTCTCTGCTTATTTCCTGACCTAGATCCTGAACAGGTTAACATTGCTAATGGATCTTGTGCAACCTCCCAGAAATTACTATTTAATGTCTAAAGAAGAAAACCCCCTCCTTTCCTTGTTTTGTTTTCACACATGGAGAGCATACCATGACAATTGCTCTGCACAGTGCTTTTGTTTTTATTTTTACTTTTATTGAGGTGTAATTTCCATATAGTAAAATACACAGATCATAAGTGTACCAGCTCACTGAGTTTAGGAAATTGTATATACCTGTGTAGCCCAGAGAACTACATGATCCATCAGGAAATTTTCTCAAACTTACCTTCAAATCCTATCTTTATTCTCACAACTTACCACCACCACTCCTACCTGGTCTGAACTTCCATCATCTCTCACTAGGGGTGGAAATACCACTTAACCCATTTTTAGGTTCTCTCAAAACAATAAACAAAAACTTTTTAAAATATAAAGCAGATTATGCCATATCCCTACTCTTTTTAAAACTTAAAGGGACTGTCCTTCAAATGAAAAGCCTATACAATCCTAAATAATCTGCCCTCTCTTATCTATCTGTAGGACTGACTATATGATTTGCAGGGCAGTGCAAAATGAAAATGCAGGGCCCCTTTTTCTGCTTTTCTAAGTTCCATTAAAAGTACTAAACTTTAGGGGTGCCTGGGTGGCTCAGTCTGTTAAGCGTCCAACTCTTGCTTTCAGCTTAGGTCATGATCTCATGGGTCATGAGATCGAGCTCTATGTGGGGCTCCATGCTCAGAAGGGAGTCTGCTTGAAGATTCTCTCTGTCCCTCCCCCCAACTTGCATGCATGCACACACTCTCTTTCCCTCTCAAATAAATAATCTTTTTTTAAATACTAAAATATAGGGTTTTTTTCTTCCTTTTGTGGTTTCTCTTGACCTGTTGTGCTATTTTCAAATTGTTATTTAATGTGGTACTCCCTCAGGAAAGGAAAGGTTCTCCTGATGCCCAGGTGCCCTGCCTCACTACCAAATGTGGTGTGGCACTGACTGGCATCTGGGTTTCCTTTACCTCTTCCCCACAAGGTACAGGACCCAGAAGCTGTGCCCTTTCAGGGAGCAGGGAAATCCAGCTAGGCAGGTCCACTTCCCACAGGCCTGTGGCCCCAATATACGGCTGATGGGCAACTGCCAAGGGTATTGAAAACTCTGTACCAGGCACCTGGATCTGGGATGGGTGAGGCTCCCCCACTGAAGCACCCAGGGAAGGCACAGAGCACTGCGAGCCCTGAACCGGATGGCCACCACTGTGCTCTGCTTGGAGACGTTAACACAGACCCTTTCCACTCCCCATCCAGGCCCCACCAGGCCTTTGGGGCATGCGGGAATGGGAGAGTTAGTCAAGGAAGGCCTGGAAGGTGGGACTGTGCCTGCACTGAGCCTCCAAGCTCTGGAGAATACCAGATTATCTCTTCAGGGCAGACCTACATAAAACAAGTTCAAAGACAAATTATTAATAATTTCAAGAAGGTGGCCATGGAGCATTCAGTCCCAAACTCAGGGCCTTTCTGAGTACAAGGACCTACATAGGACTGATCATGCATTTCTTAGCCCAGCCCTGCCAAGTCTAACTCAGCCCCGTTCCTATGCTCATCTTTGTCCGTCTTGCCTTACACTGGCCTCTTGGCTGTTCTTAAGCTCCTTTGTTTTCTACCAGTCTGTTCAAATATCACTTTCTCAAGGAGACCTTTCATAACTAATTACTTTCTGCTTAATACCCTCTAAGTACTATATCCCACTTTATTTTTTTCAAAGCATTTATCACCTTCTAAAACTCTATAGAAAGTGGTGCTTTATTATATATGTGTTTATCATCCCCTACTAAAAGATAAGCTCCATGAAGACAGGTACCACGGTCTGTTTTGTACACTGGTTTAGTCTAAGGGTACATAATACTGATTGGCATGCTTAAAAAATTTTAGCTGATTAAATTAATAGATAAAGGAAGGAAAGATTTCTATTTGGAAATAAGTGAATAAAGTGATATGAATCTCCCAGGAAAGACTACTAGTGTGTGTGGGGGGGAAGGTTGAGGGGGTGCTGGGGAGAGAGGAGGAGGAATGAGGGTCAGTATTTCACAAAAATGCATAGTTTAGGGAGAGAGAAGCTATTTGCAGTTAGTCAACCACAGCAGGTCTTTTCTACTATATTGAGGGGAGCAAGTCTTTGTAAAAATCAATTGATAAATAATAGCCACTTACCCAAGGTCACATGAGTAGTCAGTGGAAGAGCCAGGATTCAACAGCAGACATATTTGACCCCAAACCCAGTACTTCATCTTCTCAGGGGTTATTTGCATTTATAAAGAGATACTTGTTAGTTCACAGTGGGTTTCTATAGTGGGCAACATGAGAGAGATATTTCTGATTGGAGGATCTTCCATGTTGTCTCCATCCCTTTCCTTATTTCCACTCTGCTCCCTTCTTTTCCCACATTCCTGTTGAATGCAGGTAGACAGACATGGAGAGGTTGCTAATCCCTGAGTTACACGCACCCCTAGGTATTGTTCAGTTTTTAGATTGGTATATTCCTAAAATCACATCATTGCTGACGTCAGTGGAGATTTTGAATGATAGAAATTATCCAGAGCAGTTGATTAGGGAAAAGAAGCCAAGCTGAAGACAAAGCAGAAGCTGACACCCCACAACCCCCACCTCCCCAGATGGGATATATGTGACATTCCTCAGGCACTCCTGACTGCCCTAAAACTAAGGAGAGGAAAAACCAATAGTTAACTTATAGAGATCACAATCCTGCAAGACAGGAGTCTCCCTCAGTTTACAAGTGTCTTAGCAATCTACAAGAACAAAGCATTTTTTTTTAATTTTATTTTATTATGTTATGTTAGTCACCATACAATACATCACCAGTTTTCTATGCAGTGATCCACGATTCATTGTTTTCGTACAACACCCAGTGCTCCATGCAGTACGTGCCCTCCTCAATACCCATCACTGAGCTAACCCTTCCCCCCTCCCCCTCCCCTCTAGAACCCTCAGTTTGTTTCTCAGAGTCCATAGTCTCTCATGGTTCGTCGTCTCTCCCTCCGATTCCCCCCCCTTCATTTTTCCCTTCCTTCTCCTGATGTCCTCCATGTTATTGCTTATGTTCCACAAATAAGTGAAACCATATGATAATTGACTTTCTCTGCTTGACTTATTTTACTTAGCATAATCTCCTCCAGCATTTCTATCAATAACCTAGCTTCCAGAAGGAAATGTAAATACAATTAAATGTCCTTTTAACCTGCAGCCCATTGACGGATACTTGAGGTGGGCAGACCGTTAAGTTCCTCCAGGAAGCTCCCAACTATCTTCATGTTAATACCTTGCTAGAGGGAAAAACAACCTTAACTTGACAATGGCAAGGCCTCTGGTATCCTGTGAGTCCTCTTTAACATATGAAAGTTCTTTTGGAAACCTCTCTTTTCCTTCCCTCCCCCAACCCCAGGGCATATAATCAGTGACCCCTCACCATCCTGGGGCAGCATCTCTTTCTGCTGAACGGTCCTGTTTCTGTGCTTTAATAAACCACCATTTTGCACCAAAGATGTCTCAAGAATTCTTTCTCGGTCATCGGTGCCAGACCTCACCCCACTGAACCTCACCTATATTCCAAAACCCCATCACAGTGAATAATCCAAAAATCATTTGGGCCCAGGGACATAAGGACATGTTCAGCCTGGAAAATCTCTCCTCCCCTCCATCCCTCTAGATCGCTTTCTCCCCTTCTCCCTCTCCCTCTCTCTGTATCTGAAATTATAGCTCTTGAAGGTAGATGTGTACAACATATTTTCTAAGTGGCGGCTAAAATGGTTGATAAATACTAATGATTCTTTTTTTTTTTTTTGAAGACTTTATTTATTTATTTGACAGAGAGACAGAGCCAGAGAGCATGAGTGGAGGGAATGGCAGAGGGAGAGGGAGAAGCAGGCTCTGCACTGAGCCGTGAGCCCGACGCGGGGCTCGATCCGCAGATCCCTGGGATCATGACCTGAGCCGAAGGCAGATGCTGAACAATCTGAGTCACCCAGGTGCCCCAATACTAATGATTCTTATTACCAGTTCAGCTCCAAATACTTTTTTCTAACAGTTTTATCCCAAATCATTTCATGATGGAGGGGAGCAAAAAAGAAATTTTCATCCATAGTGTGTATTTCATACTATCAGCAACCCATTTATTGTTGATTTGGTATATTTATAGCTCTACACGTTCTAATTATTAATGAGGGTTTATGTCAAACAGCATTTTCATGAGAAGTTCTACTTACATATTATTTTCAGATGTTAAATAAAGTTTGAATAATTATAGAGCAGAACAAAAATGAACAATTGACCAACAAGACTGGTGGATCCATATGTTAATATGCTGTAACTTCAAAATCAAATTCAAATATATAAATATTTACAGAGTATTTATTGTAAACTCAAGGCATTCATGATCCAGTTAAGACACAGATAAATGTTCTAACCCACTTTCATGAGATGACTGCAATTTATACTGACTATGGGCCACCAGTTTTTAGTTTTATGCTAAATACATTCCCAAATACTTTAATATTCCCTTTTATTTACTGGGTTCTCATATCAATCCTCCCCCTAATACCTATCATTAGGTGGGGCGCCTGGGTGGCTCAGTTGTTAAGCGTCTGCCTTCGGCTCGGTCATGATCCCAGGGTCCTGGGATCGAGCCCCACATCGGGCTCCCTGCTCAGCTGAGAGCCTGCTAAATACCCTTTCTGCCTTGCTGAAGGGTATTTCCTTCTGCCTTTGCCTGGTTTCAGGGCTCTGCCCACGGGGAGTACTGTGCTGGGGGAAGATAAATGTCTCTCCTACTAATTATGAGTCTGGTTCTCCTCCGCCTGCCCCGAGTCCGGTGTAAATACCTCATCAGAAGCAATTTCCTTTAAAACAGGATGTAATTCCCTGTCACAGCGCTCCAGGCAAGCCCCAGCACTGTTTGCCAAGTCTTGTATCCTCCAAAGAGAAAAACGGAAACAAAAGAATGATGGAAAAATGCAAGAAGAAATCAAAACAAAACCACCAGAATTCATAGTCTCCTGCCAGTATTTTAGAAAGCACTTTAAAAGCTTTTGGAACTTTGCCATATCTGGGTTTGTAAGTGAGAGACTTCATAGGAATTCT
Source organism: Eumetopias jubatus (assembly GCF_037043125.1). Taxonomy (NCBI): domain Eukaryota; kingdom Metazoa; phylum Chordata; class Mammalia; order Carnivora; family Otariidae; genus Eumetopias; species Eumetopias jubatus. Next base: position 46,951,988 of record NW_028274812.1, read on the forward strand.
TGTTGTCCAGAGCAAAATAAAATTTACACCTTGCAGGCAAAACCAGATGCCTGTGTCCAAATGAAGGCTACCTAATTACATTCCACACTTACGGATTATACTTTTTAAAGAAGGTGTCCTTACTAGTAAATAGAAATAAAATTTCTTTTTCTTCTTTTTTTTCTTTTTATTATGTTACATTAGTCACCATGCAGTACATCATTAGTTTTTGATGTAGTGTTCCATGATTCATTGTTTGCGTATAACACCCAGTGCTCCAGGCAGTACGTGCCCTCTTTAATACCCATCACCAGGCTAACCCATTCCTCTACCCCCTCGCCTCTAGAACCCTCAGTTTGTTTCTCAGAGTCCATAGTCTCTCATGGTTCGTCTCCCCCTTCGATTCCCCCCCCCTTCATTTTACCCTTCCTATCTTTTTTTTTTAACATATAATGTATTACTTGTTTCAGGGGTACAGGTCTGTGATTCATCAGTCTTACACAATTCACAGCACTCACCATAGCACATACCCTCCCCAATGTCTATCACCCAGGCACCCCATCCCTCCCTCCCACCTCCCACCACTCCAGCAACCCTCAGTTGGTTTCCCAGAGTCAGAAATAAAATTTCTATGAGAACCAATCTGATGAAGTATCAATTTATTGATCTTGAAAATATATTCTGATAGGTATATTGAATTAGCCCACCTTTATCAGAAAGTATATTACTGAGTACTATTGGATAAAATGCTTTTGGGTATTTTAGTATATGATTACAAAGTAGGTTGTAATTCACAATGTATTGGTGACATATCTATCAGAACTTCTGGACTCTAATAGTAACTTGAAATAATGGGTCAGGGGAAAAAATGGGCCAGCAGACTTATTGTCATAAAATGATCAATATTTGATTCATAAAACTTCTCATTTTGTAAGAAACAAAGATAAAAAATAATATAATTAAATGGTTAGTTTTTTACCAAGGACAATATGACATAGCCTATATAGACCAGTAACAATCACACCAAAAATATTAAATGGTTAAGGAATGCTGCTTCTGTGGACAATTTGAAACCATGCATACTTGAGTCTGGTAATTTTCAATTGCCTGGTTTTCACAGTTGTGGCACATTTAAAAAAGAGAGTTTCTCAGAATAATAAAGTTATTGTAACAGAATTTTCATAAATCTTTATTTTAATAGGTTTTATGAGATAGACCATGAAATCTTGAATTAATGTGGTTTCATACCTGGGAAATGTTACTTTAAAGCAGAGCTAATAAAAGTGTGGTTCTTGGACCAGCAACATCAGCATCATGGGGAAACTTAGACATGCACAGTCTTGGGCCCCACTCCAGGCTTACTGAATCAGAAATTCTGAAGGTACAGCACAGGATCTGTCTTTTAACAAATCTCCAATCGCTGGGTTTGAGAACCACTGCTCTAAAAGAGGCCAGCCTTGGGACCAGGTAAAGAGGAGATTCCCAGGCAGGGACAACTTATGAGAGCTCAGTAATGAAGTAATGGACACTGCTGGCAGCTGGCCATTGTTACTTGAGAAAACTATATAGGCCTATATTTTAAAACTTTCCAATATCTGGAAAATTTCCTATTAAATCCTGAAATGATGTCACTGTTTCCTCTGTTTATCATCACATGTTTCAGAGCTAGTTACATTTTCCTGTTGAGTCCAAAAACCCATTCAGTTTATCTGAAGGAAAAATCTGTACTGGAGAACCAAAAGAAGATATTATTAACCTGAGTCTATAAAACTCTGCATATTCATTTCCTATCTTAAAAATAGCTCCTGATAAAGAGAGAAACAGAATTTACTTTCCTGACGGTCATTCCCCCTGGATACAAGGGATTCAGTGGCATACAAACTTAAAATTTTAGGGCAAGTGAATGCTTCAAGAAAGTCTTCATATTCTCTTTAGCGAGAAAAATAGATCATGCCTATCTGATTGGCGTTTACATTGTCAGAAGGCTAAATTATCCTGGCATGCATTTATTTATCCATCCTTTTATTTATCTACTTATCCTTTCATTCTATATTCATTTGAGCGCCTCTGCCTTCTCCTCATTGGCATCTATTGTCTTTTTTTTTTTCATTCCGTTTGAGATTTTCCTGGTTTTTGACATAACGTGATTTTCTGTAGAAAGCCAGACATTTAAAGTATTATGCTATAAGACTCTGGATGTTACTTTACACCTTGCATTTAAGCTGGCTTCCTCCAAACACCACTCCAGCAGAGAAAGGAAAAGAGACTTCCTACTTACTGCCAGGTAGGGGTAAAAGATCCATGTTCCCCCATCAATTTCTGTTGACGCCTGAAGGGAGTGAGGGGGTTTCTTGTTACTGTTGGGTGGACGTGCAAGTTTTGGCTTTCTCTTAGAACCCCACTAATACTTCCTCGGCTGATAGAAGGAGAAAGTTAATTGTTCCTCCCTAGGTGGTCTTCACTAACACCATGGGGGCAATAGGGAAAAGGCAGCTTCATTTTTGCCTGCTGGTGGTAAAAATCCTGACTCTCTGCCAGATGTCTCTTCTGTCTTTTTAATGGAGAAGGGTATCTTGTTACATCCAGGTGAAGAAAGAAGTCCTGGCTGCCCATGTGGTCTCCACTGTTCTGTGTATTGGGTAACGCCTCTTTACTGCTTGTTGGGATTAAGAGTTGTGGTTCCATCTTTGACACCATCACAGTGAGGGGATAGGCTTGCAGGCTTAGAGTCTGGTAGCATGGAGGTCTAGGTTCCCTGCTCAGCTGGCATGGATGGGTCGGGCGGGGGCAGTGGGGGGACAGTATCTCTGCTGTGTGGCGGGGGTAAAGTAGTGATTGAATAACCATTTTTTTGTCTTGTTTGCTGCTCATTCTTGGTTCTATGGCTAGAGAAAGCAGACTTTTGTTGGAGCTTTGTTTTGTTTGTGCCCATTGGTGTTTTTTGATTTTCAGCTTCTTTAGCTCTGGGTCATGAGGCAAAAAAGAAACAAGAATCCCAGAGGATTTACCACCATGTCATTTGAATTCTGTTTCCTAGCTAGTGTGCCTTATTCTGTCTCCCATTCAGAGACCTGTGCTTGTTCTGTATGTAATATCCAGGGGTTTTTATTGTACTTAGCTGGAGGAAAAAGGAACAGAATGACTAATCCGCCTTCCCAGAAGTGAACGTCTCCACTCTTTCATTTGTAAAAGTTGCTATTTTTAAGATATGTGGTTACATTTATGATTTACTTTAAAAAAATCAATTAAGGGGCACCTGGGTGGCTCAGTTGGTTGAACGACTGCCTTCGGCTCAGGTCATGATCCTGGAGTCCCGGGATCGAGTCCCACATCGGGCTCCCTGCTCGGCAAGAAGTCTGCTTCTCCCTCTGACCCTCTTCCCTCTCGTGCTCTCTGTCTCTCATTCTCTCTCTTTCAAATAAATAAATAAATAAAATCTTTAAAAAAAATCAATTAAGTCTGATTGTGAATTAAAGAGAATCGTGCTGCAATTTAAACAATAATATATTTGGCCATGGTTATATAATTTAAATTCAACTAATTATTCTCAGGGTAGAGAATTTTTATATTTATGTGAAATTAGCACAAACCCAGAACATTTATTTACATGAGAGCTTTTTTTTTTTTTTAAGAACAGAAAAGATAATTGCCTGGTAAATCTCTACTTATTTAGTTGTAGTCCTGATGACACACTGGAGAAAATACATTGAGTTAATTAAATTTCTGGTAGAAAGTCACTAAAGTCCTGATTAGAAAATGCCAGAAATGCTAAAATTAAAATTCCAGGAAGCACCATGCTGTTTTATTTTTGACTGTCTATGTCAAAAATATGCTTTTGGAAAATATAAAATTCTAGACTCAAGAGAAAGTATATGGTAAAATAAAACTTAGAGACTCTAAGAATAAATATCTATTAAAAGAAAATCTGTAATAAAGGGCAGCCTTCAGGTATCTCATTCTAACTAATGCCACAATATTCATTTATTTTTCAGGTATTCATGAAATCCTTTTAAAAGTTTTCTTATGGTGCGCCTGGATGGCTCAGTTGGTTGAGCGTCTGACTCTTGATTTCCGCTTAGGTCATGATCATGAAGGCCAGCCCCTAGCCAGTCTTCATGCTCAGTGTGGAGTCGGCTTGGGATCCCCTCTCTCCCTCTCTCTCTACCTCTCCCATCTCCAAAAATAAATGAATAAATAAAATCTTTAAAAACTAAAAAATAAAAATACAATTTTCTTATAATTAAGAGCATAGGAGTTAATAGCAGAATCTCAGATTTTTACACTTTTCACTGTGCAAAATCTCTATCTACTATACAATGTGACAGAAAATCCCAAATATTGGTGCAAATTGTATATTATGGATATATTTATCTTCCTTAGATGTGTTTTCACTCGAATTTATAAGCTAAGCCATTAATAAGCAGATACATTTTTAAAGGTGGTAACTTAATTTTTTGTGTGTGTGGGTAAATACAAAACATAAAAGTTACCATGTGAACCATTTTCAAGTCCACAGTTCAGTGGTATTAAAGAGATCCATATTGTTGTGGACCCCTCACCGCCATTCATCTCCACCATTCTTTTCATCTTATAAAACTGAAATTCTCTCTTCAATAAACCATAACTTCCCATTTTCCCCTCCCCTAGCCTTTGGCAGACAGCATTCTACTTTCTGTCTCTATGATTTTGACTTCATGTATCTCATTCAAATGGAATCATAAGTATTTGTGTGTGTGTGTGTGTGTGTGTGAGTGACTAGCTTATTTCACTTAGCATAATGTCCTCAGGGTTCATCCATGTTGTAACATTGTAGCTGATGATTTTTGTAGGTTTGATTTCTTGACTGTGAGCCACCTTGGGGACAAGGAGTGGGTCTTATTCATTACTGAGTTCCCAATATGGTTAATGACAGAATATGTATATTTATTGAAGAAATATATTAAAAAAGTTTACTCATAAAATCATCCAGAAAGAGTGATGTCCTGACAAAAGCATGCAAGTATTTTGTCAAGAACTGAGACAGAAATAAGTAATCTAATAATACTTCTTACCTGTCTCTACCAAATAGTCTAATAATAAAGCACAACAATAGTCTCCTGAAAATCAGAAATATGGTTAGAACTGGTCAGTTATACTATAAAGTTACAAAAACATTTTGTTTTGAAATTTTATGCTAATATTTGAATTTTAGTGAGTAATATATTAAAGTCTATTTTAATATAAAATAATGTATTTGTTCCTCGAAATCTTGAAATAAAATTAAAATTCCAGGAAGCATCATGCTGTTTTACTTTTGACTGTCTATGTCTGTTGCCATAGCTAAAGGCAATACAAGGGTATGCATCCCAATATTTTAGAAGCCCGTCATAATCGTAGCATCATTTTACATTATATTATATGTTTATATTATTAAAACTATATCAGTTTATTAATATTTTCAACTGCCCTGAAACACAAAAGTTTTAATTTTTAATTTTATATTTTGGGTTAAAAATCCAACACTTACTGTCCAGATATTTGCATTTGAATAATTTTTCAACATGTAAGGATAGACTTATACACAGAGAATCAAATTTCTCTATCAGAACTATATAATTTAACTATGGATCACCAGGGGAAAAAATAGTTACTTTTAAAATACTGTTAAGGGATTATCTGGGTACTTTCAAACAATAGCTATTTTTGAATGATTTCCACAAGTTTAACTATACCTGTATCTTTTATAAAGCTTCCGAATGGATATGCCTAAGAAAATTTGATTTACATAAATTTGTTATATTACCTACCCAGATCTAGAAGCATTTTCATAACCCTTAAATATTGTGAAGAACTATCTTAATTGTTTTTTAAAGAAAAGTTTGTATGCAATATAGACAGACTAAAAAACGAGAGTCGTAAAGTCTTTTATAATCTTCCACAGTGCTTTCACAAGATAGACAAAACCTAAGTCTTCTAATAGTATCACAGGTTAAATATTAAGCTACTTTCTAACAGAATGGTTATTTTTCTTTTATAAGCACTGTCCTGATTCTGATTTAACAGATGGGTTTTATATCTACTTTATATAGTAATACAATATTAAAAATCATGAGTGGAGGGTTTGATTTCTTGAAAGATTCACTAATGACTTATAGAGCTGATTGCACAGAGATCCATGGTAACTTTTATCATGTAATAAGAAAATGTATTTATTAATACCATTTCATAGTTCTGAAAGCCCCTCTAAATATTATGTTTAATTTGACAGAAAGTGGGAAATTTAATTTTGATTTTAATGAGAAAGTCATATTATAAATCACCTCTAGAAATACTAGCCAGAAAATCAAAATTATAGTTTTGTTTTTACTTGTAGAAGTTAACTGTTACTTAGTGTATGGTCCTTAATGTTTATGTAATCTAATTTTTCTGTTAATAATAACAACAACAAAATTTCCTTTGCCTATATAACCCTTACCACAGATCATGCAAAGATATAAAATGGTAAAATTATGAATAATAAACTATAAATCAGGTAAAATTGCAAAAATGGTTTATTTTCATAAAATATTGGGCTTTGTTTCTTAAAAACACACACACACTAAAAGCAATTAAGGGGAAAATAATTATTTTCCATGAAAACCAAACAGTTATATTCCACTCCATTAATAAGAAATACTTTTTCTTAATCACATTATAATTTAATATTTTCTATCAGGAATTGAGTTGCTTAGTATTAAGTAAATTTTGATCACTTTTTGAAGGGATTGTTGACATAAATGGTAATAAAACTTCATTTAATTCATATTCCAGTTAGGTATACTTAAGCCTTCAAAACTCTTATTTCCCTCCTGTTTTCGTAGAAAAGGTAAAAATTAAAGCAACACGACACTTAGAGGCAGATGGTGGTATAAAGCACTTCAATATGCCACCGTTCTTAGTGCTTTAGAGATACTTACTCACTTAACATGTGTAAAAACCTAAAGCGAGAGATATTATTTTATTATTTTCAATTAATAGGTCAGAAAAATGAAGCACAAAGAGTAACTTGCTCGAGATCATGTAATGCTTCATACTGAAGTAATCTGACTCTACAGCCCGTGAACATGACTGCTACACTTAATTCTTTCTATTTAAAACAATTAAACAAAATGCTATAATACAGAAGATTTTAAATGCAAGGACCCTTTGATTTGTCTCTTAAATCTCAGAGTCACATCTTAACATGATTCTATTTAAAGTGGTACCACACTTTCAGCTTGAATTTTAATAATTTCCCTGAAGGAGACAGAGCAAGAATTAAATTATTTTTAAATCTTAAAATATTTGCTTAGTTTACCGTATAGCAATTGATAATTATATTCTGTTACACAGTAAGAAAACTAGTTTTAAGAAAAAGGAAACACCCAAAAAACTTAAAATAATTGAACGGTTACAAGTAAATATAATTTATTATGAAAATTTATCTCGAAAAAATGAATGTATGTATCTACCTGTATATGTATATGCATGTGTCTTCATTATTTTATGAATAATCAAGGTATTCTGGATCATTTGTTTTGTTCATTCATTTTAAAAAAGCCTGTGGGTGGCTTTGAGTTAATACTTGTGTACACACTTCAATGAGTAATACCATTTTTATGCTCTCAACCAAAGAAAAATATTTATTTTATTTTATTTATAATAAGTTTTCCAACCAAGTTGATGTAAGGCGGCTTACAAAACAAGATTATGAGAAAATTATTTTTTTTTATGATTTAAGAAGTAGAGGCACAGGAAAATAAGGATTATTCCAAATAAGATGAAGCTAGTTGGAGCTATCAGTAGACAAAATGTGTGGTAACTACATACTTCATTAAAAATGGATTATAAAATACAGGGCAATACCGTCAGGAATATGATTCACAGTGCCCTTAAAAACCACAGATTTTCAAAGTACCAAAGCTTAAAAGAAATTTCTCTTGTAGTTCTGCAGTACTGTGGAATTATTGTCATCAACTGTTTTACAGAAATTCCAACCTAGATATATTAGAATTTTTTAATTAAAAAAATAAATATTATTTATCTATTTCTTTAAAAATTGAATTTAAATAAAAATGCACATTACTTCATTTTTAAATTTTTAATTAATTAATTGATTTTTTGAAGTATAGTTCACACAATATTACATTTGTTTCAGGTGTACAACATAGTGATTCAACAGGTTCATGTGTTATGCTCTGCTCACCGTGGGTGTAGCTACCATCTGTCAGCACACAGCATTATTGCAATACTATTGACTATATTCCCTATGCTGTTCCTTTTCTTCCCAGGATTTATTCATTCCATCATTTTAATAAACAGTTGTTTTAAAAATAAATAAGGTATATAACACAATGTTATTCAATATACTATCTAATATGTATTTCATAAATTGTCACTGCATTCCAGTGAAGGCCACCAGGGTAAATATCTGTAGCTTTACAAATGTGGGTTCATTACTCATTGCAACAAGGGAAAACAAGTGCTGGGGAACCAGTATGGGAAACCATATATGTGTCTCAATAAAAAGGTGTTAGAAAAGACTTAGTGTAGGACTTGAGCAAAGTGATTTGGGGGAGGTTTCAAGTAAGCTGGGATTTGTTCTGGATTGGAAGCTGTGAGGAAGCAGGTTAATTCTATGACCAGGTATCTTGGTTAATTCCATCCAGAGGGAAGGGAAAAATCTGTTGAGGCTAACAGGGTGGATAAACTGCAGTCACTAAGCCAGGAAAGGAGAATATTTAGCATTTGGTTTACACGGTGGCTTTGTTTGTGTCTGTGCTTAGACAAGACTAAGAAGCTGTATTGTTTGTTTGTTTGCTTGATCCCACTTCATTGCAGTCACAAAATGACCTCATCTGGTGGTAGTGTTCTATGAGATTGTCTGGGTTCAACAGGATGACACCATGGCTCTCACGAGAATGCCAGGGTAGCGCCTAACAATGCTGACATGTCGCGGCTAGTATGAAGCCAGGTTTGACTGTCAGGTTCTACTCTTCTCTTGCTATCCCTTTCTATATAATCTTTCAATAATAGTTATGAATATACATATTCATACTTGTTTAAAAATAAAATTATAATATGGTAATGCATATAGAGATACGTGTTTTTTACTTAGCAAAATGTTACTAAAACATTTCCACATCCACAAATACACTTTCTAAATTCTCATTTTTAATGGTAACTAGGTATTGATTATATGGATATCCTTTCATTTATTTAACCTATGTTTTGATATCTAGTTTGTGAGGTAAAATTTTTTTTTTAAGATTATTTATTTGAGAGACAGAGAGAGACAGAGGGAGCACGAGCAGGGGGTGGAGGAGCAGAGGGCAAGGGAGAAGCAGACTCCCTGCTGAGCAGGGAGCCAATGAGGGACTCGATCCCAGGACCCTGAGATCATGACCTGAGCCGAAGGCAGACGCTTAACCAACTGAGCCACCCAGACACCCTGTGAGGTAAACATTCAAGTGCATTTACCTTTGCTAACTTATGTGATTTTTTTTCCCTTGAGGATAAAGTTCTAGAAGTGGAGTTGTTGGGACAAAGAATAGTGATATTTTGAAGACTTTTAATTGATATGATAAGTGGCCCAAGTTACATCAGTTTATACATATATCATTACTGTCTAAGATGAACCTTTTGTTCCACTAATGACTGTTGTAAGATTTCAAAAAAATAATACCTTTCTAATTAAAACAGTGATAAAATACATCACATAGCTGTTTTGATTTCCTCTAGTAACAGTAATACTAAACAGATAGCATTTATTGGCTATGTGCTAGGCACTATGTTAAATACTTTACAGATCTTAAAAAGAGGTGCATAAAATGCACATTTTAGTTGAATAACAAATGGCTAGATGCTAATATCAATAGTCAACCCCAACTGAAGTCAAAGTTGAATATCTTCAAAGAATAATATTGACATTTCGTTCAAAGAGACATAGCTAATAGAATTTTACTTTATTATTTTGTTAACTACTGAAAAGTTTAGTAAACAAAATGCATTTTCCAGAAACAGTTATTTTTCAAAACTTTCAGCTGCTACATTGCTCCAATGGTCACTAATTACAAAAACGACAAGATGTCTACTTTCAACTGGAATGTTTAATAATATCACTAATTTTTTTTTTGTACAGAGTGGAATTTATTTCTGAAAAAAATATTTTTAAATTTATTTATTTATTTTAGAGAGAAACAGAGAGAGAGAGAACATGAGTGGGGGGAGGGGCAGAGGGAGAGATACTCAAGCAGACTCTGATGCTGAGTGCGGAACCCAGTGCAAGGCTTGATCCCACCCTCCTGAGATCATGATCTGAGCCAAAACCAAGAGTCAGATGCTCAGTCAACTGAGCCGCCCAGGTGTCCAGTGAGTCAAAAAATATTTTTTAGTAACATTTTCTAGAAGGAATGTTGTTCTTAGGGTCCATAGCTTGAGAAAAATCTTTTTAAATTACTGAAAATTGCCAGTGGCCTCAAGCAGTTATTTAAAAGTGAAATTCGGTTTAAATTCTTAGCTATTCAGGTGCTCCTCACAATCTGAGAGCAGCTCTTTCTGCCCATGGGTCCTGTCCCTGTGTTGTAATAAAAGCACCTATTTGCACTGAAAAAAAAAAATTCTTAGCTACTATACTGCAAAACTATAAGGAGTTGTCTTAATGCAGCCTTATAAGTGGAATTCTGTGCTCATGGGTTGGAAGAATCAATATTGTTAAAATGTACATACTACTCAAAGCGATCTATAGATTCCATGCAATCCTGTCAAAATTCCAATGACTTTTTTCTAATAAATAGAACAAATCATTCTAAAATTTGTTTGGAACCACAAAAAGCTCCAAATAGTCAAAGCAATCTTGAGAAAGAAGAACAAAGCTGGAGGCATCATGAGCCCTGATTTAGACACATAGATCAATAGAACAGAATAGAGAGCCCAGAAATAAACCCACACATATATGAACAATTAATTTACAACAAAAGATCCAAGAATATACAATGGGGAAAAGACAATCTCTTCAATAAATGGTTTGGGAAAACCTGGACAGCCATATGCAAAAGAATGAAATTAGACCACTATCTTACCGGACACCCCACAATTAACTCAAAATGGATTAAAGATTTGAATGTAAGACCTGAAGCCATAAAAATCCTAGAGGAAAACATAAGAAGTAAGCTCCTTGGTGTAGATCTTGGTGATGATTTTTTAAAATCCGATAACAAAAACAAAAGCAAGAAAAGCAATTATAAATAGGTGGAACTAAATCACACTAAAAAGTTTCTGCACAGCAAAAGAAACCATCAACAAAATGAAACAACCTGCTGAATAGGAGAAAATATTTGCAAGTCATATATCTGATAAGTTAACATCCAAAATACATATATTTAAAAAATTCATACAACTCCAAGATCAAAAAAATCTGATTAGAAATGGGCAAAAGATCTGAATAGCTATTTCTCTGAAGCAGGCATACAGATTGCCAACAAGTACTTCAAGAGATCTTAACGTCATTAATCAGTGAGTAAATGCAAATCAAAACCACAATGAGATGTCACTTCACAGTTGTTAGAATGGCTATTATCAAAAAGACAAGAACTAACAAGTATTGGCAAGGCTGTCGGGGAGAAAAGGGAACCCTTGTGCACTGTTGGTGCGAACATAAGTTTGTGCAGCCACTCTGGAAAACAATATGAAGATCTCTCTCAAAATTTTAAAAATAGAATAACCATATGATAAAGCAATTCTATGTCTAGGTATTTATCAGAAGAAAAGGTAAACACTGACTTGAAAAGATATCTACCCGCCCCATGTTCACTGAGGCATTATTTACAATAGCCAAGATATGGAAGCATCCTAAGTGTGAACTGATGGATGAGTGGATAAGGAAATTGTGGTAGATGTACACAATGAAATACTATTCCACCATAAAAAGTAGTGAATTCTTGAAGTTTGTAACAATATGGATGGAACTTTAGCACACTAATAATTCTGATTAAGCTTTTAGATACATTCAACTTTTCCTTTCATATGGTCTAAGAATGAACATTTTCCATAATTTGATCACAAGTTACTACTACTAAGCATTCAACCGGACACATGAGAAGGGAATGTACAGCGTCAGTTTTCTCAGAAATAACACCTTAAGCTTGTGAATAAAAATGCACTGAGTGCTGACCAATAAGCTAAGAAGCCTAAATTCGATTTGACCCAGAAAGATACAGACACGTAACCCTCTGTTGGAATGACCAATACCATCTCTGAATCCACACACTAAGAAAATAAAAAATAAATAAATTCTTAGCTAGTATGATGCAAAACTGTAAGGAGATGTCTTAAAGTAGTCTTGTAAAGCCTACTGTTTTAACATTTGATTAGCATAAAATATGATTTGACTATTTTCTTTTTCTCTGAATTATCTTCTCCTTTATTGTGTGAGGATGTAGACAATCACTTATTTTTGTATATGACATTAGAGGTTTTTTCTTTTCTTTCTTTTTTAAGATTTTATTTATTTATTTGAGAGAGAGAAAGCACGTGGGGGAGAGAGTATGAGCAGGGGGTAGGGGGAGAAGGTGGGAGAAGCAGACTCCCCACTAAACAGGGAGCCAGATGCAGGACTTGATCCCACCCTGGGATCATGACCTGAGCCAAAGGCAGATGCTTACCTGACTGACCCACCCAGGTGCCTGACATTTAACATTGCAGATTTGGCAGCCTGCTTTTAAGTCACCCTCAAAAGATATAAAGAATAACTATTATAAGACTTCTTGGAAGACTCATAATCTAAATGAAATTTAAGGAGTGAAAATTAAGTAGGATTCATAAAGAATTTAAGTGTGAGAGTGTTAAAACACCAAACAATTTGAAACATTTAATATTATGATAAAACATAATTTTCTACTCTGCTGCCTTGCAATTCTATATACATTTTATAAGAATTTTTAATGTTCTTATTTTAGGACGTTGGGCTAAAAGCATTTTTTCTAATATCCTTAACTTTATTTTCTTTTATACAATTTAAAAATATTACAAAAATCATTATTTCTAGAATTTTAAAAAAAATCACATGATGAAATCTATAAAATGCTTACATATGCTGCTTGCAAATAACTCAATGAAAAGCTTGTTTCATTACCAATGTTGTTATGCTAATTAAATGAGGTAATAACCAATCAAAGATCACTGATATTGCTTAAAATCTGCAGTGCCATGAAATATCACTCAACTAGTTGATACATCACTTGGATATTCGGAAGCCAACTCTAATTATTGAGGTAAAACTCTGGTACATTCTTGCTTTTGACATTTGATACTTAACAACACTCTGAGATAAGTAGCATTGCCTTATTTTACAATGAAATATACAGAAGGAAAAACGAAGTTAGTAAATATGTCTAAATAGTAGGTGATAGAGCCATGATTCACACATTCCCTCTAATCTCTTAATTCACAAACCTAAAATGTCAATTTATTGAGTATCATTTATTTGATAATTAATAAATGGGAAAGTTTTTACACAAGCCTGTTTCCTATTTATATTTCTTCTTTAAAAATTACCTATCAGTAACATTCAGTTATTTGCATATGGGCTCATTACTGGTTACTGATTTTCAAGATATATTTATATGTTAATAATAATCTTTTATCCACAGTATTCTGTACATTTCTTGTTCATTTATTATTTTATCTTATAAGAGTTTATGGCATTTTTAGCTGTAAGATGTTTTTAAAATCAATATAGTTAATGAATTTTTTTGTTTATGGGTTTTGGTGAAATAGAATGACCTTTAAAACATATTTGTAGGAAAAAATAATTGTAGGAAAAAATAAATGAAGCATGCTTTTTCACCTAAAATATGCTGAAATTTTCTCAATTTTATTAAACATCTATTTTATTATGCCTAATAACTAGCATAGTTTTCCATCATATTTGTTCATTTCATATTTATTGTGGGCTACGTGTGTAAACACAGGTGCTATTGATAAAGCCATGAACAAAAATGACACAAAGGATTCACACCCACAGGGGTGCTTGGGTGGCTGAGTCGGTTAATCTTCTACCTTCTGCTCCAGTCACAATCCCAGGGTCCTGGGATCAATCATTGATGATGGAGTCCCGCATTCGCATTCGGGCTCCCTGCTCAGTGGGGGTCTGCCCTCTCCCTTTGTGCTCCCTTCCTCTGTGCTCCCGTGTACTTTCTCTTTCTCCCTCTCTCTCTCTCCAGTAAATAAATAAAATCTTAAAAAAATTAAAAAATAAAGAGTTTTATCAACTTACACTTAAAGGAAATTCTTCAGACTTTATTATGCCATTCAGGTTTCTATTTCTACTTGAGTCATTTTGATCATTTATGCCTTCCTAAAATAGCATATATTTAGTGGAGATATTTAAATTCAATTGCAAAGAATTATATATATTCTTTTTTTTTTGATGTAGTGTTCCATGATTCATTGTTTGTGCATAACACCCAGTGCTCCACGCAGAACGTGCCCTCTTTAATACCCATCACCAGGCTAACCTGTCCCCCACCCCCCTCCCCTCTAGAACCCTCAGTTTGTTTTTCAGAGTTCATCATCTCTCATGGTTTGTCTCCCCCTCCGATTTACTCCCCTTCATTCTTCCCCTCCTGCTATTATTTAAAAATATCTTAGTGCCCCTCTAGTTATTACCCCTTTTTATAATTCATGTCATGTATTATTAAACTGATGATTACCTCTTTATGTAATGAATTAGATGACAATGCAGTTATCAATTCTACCATTTTATCACTTGGTGTCTTTTACTTTATCACTTTATGTCTCTCTACAGAGTGATACAGAAAGATATTCAGAATATATTGCTAAGAAAAAGCAAAATGAAGAAAAATGTATTCAGCATGCTACTCTTTGTATATGAATGGAGAAAATGCATATGTGCTTTTCTTTAAAAATCTGCTTTAATTATAACACCAATTCTACTTACTGTAATTTAGGCACAAAATATTTCCTTTCTCTTGCCTAATTATTCTCTTTCTACCCAGTTTTATTAGTATAATATGGAAATTTATATCTAGTTTTTTTTTCAAATTACTTTTTTTTTTCTTTTTAAAAGGTTTTATTTATTTGAGAGAGAGAGAGAGGGAGCGTGAGCAGGGAGCTGGGGGAGGAAAAGATGGGGAGGTAGGAGGGGGAAAGAATCTCCAGCAGGCTTCACACTGAACACAAGCCCCATGCAGAGCTTGATCTCATGACCCTGAGATCATGACCTGAGCCAAAACCAAGTGTCAGACATCTAACTGACTGTGCTACCTGGACTCCCCTCAAATAACATTTTATAACAAATTTCTTTTAAGAAACATTGACATCTTGGAGCACCTGGGTGGCTCCGTCCTTAAGTGTCTGCCTTCGGCTCGGGTCATGATCCCAGGGTCCTGGGATCGAGCCCCGCATCGGGCTCCCTGCTCAGCGGGAAGCCTACTTCTCCCTCTCCCACTCCCCCTGCTTGTGTTCCCTCTCTCGCTGTGTCTCTCTCTGTGAAATAAATAAATAAAATCTAGAAAACAAAAAGCAAACAAAACAAAACAATACAGAGTATGTTTAAAAAAAGAAACAATGACATCTTAATATTCTCCTATAATTGTATTTATAGCACTTCTCTAAAGCAACCCTTGGTTCCTTTGTTATTTTAATTATTGTTCTTATTTGTTCATTTGTTTATCTGCTTGAGTATGCTTTATATTTCTCTTTTTTTAAGAACGACAAGCAAAAGACACTAAATTTAGAAGTTTGAATCAAAATATATATATTGTTGAAAGTATAAATATCATAGTTTGGAAACTGTGAGCATTAAACAATAATTAAAGCATGAAGACTGATGATATCAATTTAGGAAATTGTAAAGAGGGAAAAATGAAAAGCGTACTCAGGGCTGAGTACTGAAAAACGACATTGAGAAAAAAACTGCAGAAGAGGAAAATCTGACCTATTAGACTGAGAAGTGATTTTTGCTTTTATATCATAAATCTTTTTTTTTTCTGATTCTTTAACCTGTGACTTAATTCCCTCAGTTTGACTAAACTTTAGACAAGCTTCTTTCCGACTGTAAGCCCTTTTCGTAGAGCATTTACTTTAGAAAACTTACAATTCTAAATTCTTTGCTCTTTTAAGATATAAATCTTTTTAAAAGTCTCTCACGGGTTTTAAAACCTAGGAATCTCTTTGTTTAGGACCCGGAACCCAGGGCTTTGGAATTTAAGTGCTTTCTGGTCTCTGTGGGAAGATAAGAGCCTAAGTTCAGGGTGTGCCTTATTCTAAGTTGTACGGCCACCTCCTGTCCTGAAGATAAGAGGAAGTTTACCTTTCCTTTGAGTAAGGCCAAGTTAGGAACACAGATGGACTCAGAGTCCCACCATCCCAGTTCTTACAAACTCCTGCTTTTTGATTCCACAAACTAGCCTCCCTACCCTATCACCATAACCTTGAATAAAACATCTTCCCTGCTGTTTAATGTCACCTGGCACAGTTTTTGCTTTGACAACTGTGTCTGCCATAATCTTTTGGTTAATTGTAGTCAACTGAGCCCTGCTTCATGATGCCACAGGTATTCTTAAATTCTGTTGACTAGCAGGAAATAAAAGAACTCGATGGAGATTTTTTTGGGGGGGGTAGGTTTTACGTTCTCATAAGACTTTGTTCATTTCATCTTGGGTTTTCTTGGACTAGTGTTTACCCTTTCTTTCTACAAGTCAGTCCTGGTCTTACTTGTAAGAAGTATCCTGTGTGCCAGAATTCTGTTCTATTCAATTTGATTTCATTTGCAATTAAACTGCCAAATCCCTCAGAGTTTCTGGCTTGCTCTTGTCTCAGGCTTCCAAAGCAGAAGATGTTATTCTCCACACTGTACGTTTTCTAGGTGATTTCTTTGAGCAGTGAGGAAGTGTGAGTCATATGTATCCTCAGGATGCCACCACTTTCCTGGAATTTGTCCTAGGAACCAAGAAAACTACTTGAAAAGCAAATAGAAATAATAGACACACTTTCAATTCATGTTTACTTAAATAACTCATTGTATTTCATCTTTAAAGCCAATACTTACTCATGTCCTCCACTCTACCCCAACTCTGGAACTTTTTATAACTTTAAGCTTCAGTCTGGGCAAAATTTTCTGCATAGTAGTTTCCTTGACTGATGTCTCATAAACGATATTTAATTGTCTTCAGTCTGGCCCTTATTGGCCAAGGTAGTGTGGATGACAGTACTGAGACTGACTTCCCTTTACAGTAACATTATGTTCATCCACATCTTTGGACAAGAGTTCATGGTTCTGCAGGCATGTGCTTTTACAATTTATAGAAGACATGTTTTTTATTTCTCCTACTATCTTCCTAGACTTGTACATAGATATTTAACCAGCTTGTTGAGGCATTTAGAAATCTGAGTGTGGCTGGAAGACCAATCTGGTGACCTTCTCTTGATATTTCTAGAACTTTTGATTTAACAGACTGAAAAGTTTTTCAGAAAAATAATTCAGAATTACTCATTACATTGTGAATATGTATGCTAATCATGTTTAGACACAAATCATTGCTTTATCATTATTTTTTGTTAAAATAAACAAATTAACCTCTCTAGGTCCTGTTTCCTCATTCTTGACATTAAGAATCATTATAATTACCCCTGGGTTGTTATGAGGACTCAATGATACAATGCATAAAAGAAATCAGTACAGGTATTCCAGAACCTATTATGCGATCAATAAATAGCTACTATGAGTATGATCATAATGCTATTCATGATGAAGGGGTAAAAGGAGATTATTTGTAGAATTTTAGGTTTGCTTCACCCTTTCAGTGGAGAAGTTTCTTTATTTTTAACGTAGAATTGAAATATTTGTTGGGCGATATGCAGTGAGAGAGAGGCAAGGATACATTTTCTTAACTGTGTTTATGTACATTCTAGTTTTAAAGACATCTTTCCCCAAGATAAAATAGTGAAAAGCACTATTACCATGTCTAACTAGAGAAAGATTACCATTGATAATGGCAAATTAATAAGTAATAGTTTAATAGGTGTGTTTATGTGGCTATTAAGGCATATAAATCATTTAAGCCTCTTCTGTGTGTTAAGCATTGTGATGGATACAATGAATTCATGAACTAACACTGAGTTTATAGAGTAGTTGAGGAGACAGTTAAAATATAATACAAAAACTTAAAAATACAAGCATGAAAGAAGAGAGTTCTCTCTTAAGTAAATGGAGGTAATATTTATAGGATCATACATATTTACACTTATGTGGTACTATAATATTAATTCTCTAATTTAAATCTCACAAACAATAGCTGTGAGGTAGACATATTATGTTAAACTAAGCATTAGAGATGTTGATTCATTTGCCAAAATTCACGTACACGAAAGGTTCTAGACCTGAATTTCTCACCAAAGCTTTGTGATTATAAGTTTACACATTAAATTAGCTTGACTTTACAACAAATTATCAATATGACCCAGTCAGATTCACTTAGATTGCTTCTCAACCCATATTTTTTTGACTTTACGAAATAGTTCTTATACATCATTTTTTTTCTTTTGCCATGAAACTTTTTCATTGATTATTGCTAAGAAATAACCTGTGTTTAATAATTATGATCCAAGGGTTCTGCTGAGACATTTTTTATGCAATTGCTAAAATCTAAAACCCTACTTTTAATCCACTTACCTTCATATATATTCATTTCATTTTGCTGTACCTTGAAATAGAACACATCCAAAGGGTTAAAGGTATTCCCTGTTTCTCTATGGTTGTCACTGATAAGGAAACTTTTGTTTCATATGGCTTTTGAAAGCAGCAAATGAAGTTCAGTTCTCTGAAGGCCATCGTGATGAAGATTTATGACCCTGAAGGCACAGAGTCCCTAAATTAGAGGTCAAAGTATCAGTGAAATTTTTACCAAAGTAACAACAAATTCATTTCTTAAACCTTTCCTTTGCTTTGAAAATCATGGCAATGATACATTACTTGGCAAAAGGTGGAGCGAGGACTTTGTTTTATATTTCAGGATATTATTAGGTTAATAATTATCATAATGTAGAGTAAAAAAAAAATATAGAGAAAAAGGACTCCTAGGAAATTCTGCTTAGTATCTGTTTTGTTTAACATTCATAGGGAATGACTATGAGTTATTAACTATGTTAAAGAGTATTATAAAAATTTATATTTGATAGTATTTAATTTATGCTAGTGTATTGAGAATCCATTGATAAGCTTAGGGGTATATGTTTTACCAAGTGGTTGAAATGCAGTATTTCATAACCTTTTTCAACCACTGCCTCCTGTGAGAACTTAACAAAAGCTATGAATTTTCTTCCCCTAAAACTTACACATGCATATAAAATTTTGTCTATATATTGAGATGCAATTCATTGAAACATCTGAAGCCCTGCCCTGGGCATATATGACACATCTGAGCATAAACCAAACAGTCACTGAAGTCCTTTCTCTAAATAATTCAAAAAAATTTCTGAGAATTATTTCTGACAGACCCAATATTATTTTATGACAATTGTTGGACACATATGAATGCAGTTTAGAGCTAACTATAAGGCTTTCTGAAGTTTTGCATTTACTGTCCCACACTCCAGCTCTGCTTTTTAAAAGTAATGGAGACTAAATTCAAACGTCACTTTAAACTCAAACCAACAAAGAAAAGATGCCAAACGTGATGATGCCCCCAATTGCTTACCCATTTAGGCCTGTGCCTTTGATTTATTTGAGGTCTTTGTAATGGTGGAGAACATTGCAGCTAACATAGAAAACATTCGTGCCCCAAAATATACAGCCCTCTATCCAGAGTAATTACAAGCTACTTCTTTTAATATGTCACTTCCTTTAATGGGGCTTTGCCTGTCACTTGTATACAGACAGTTGTGTTTGGGAGGCTGAGGAAGTTAAATTATAAAATCCAGGACATTGTTTATACAGACACATATATAAATAGCTAGGTCCGGGAAAGGCAAAATATTCACTCAGTTGACACAGACTTGTAATGATAATGTTAGGGATGGTGAAATAGCTAAACTTAAAATCGAAGGAAATCCAATAACTAAGAGTGTGCCAACTAAGCAACAATAATCTTGAGATGGGGATAACAGGACTCAAGAATTTTGACTAGATAATTAGAGAAATCGAAAGACAACATAAATAAATAGCCTCATCTCATTTTTCATTTGATCAAAGTGATTGACTTTAGTAATCTCAAAACATGTATAACATTTACCAAATACTAAATTCTAAACAGTTAATTTATTTGCTTTGTAATAACTTTTATTCATTCACTCAAAAACTATTTACTGAGAGCCCACCATATTCCAGGGATTATGATTGATGAAGGAGATAAAATAATAAAAGATACACAATCTCTACCTCAAGTAGCCTCAGGTTTAGTGAAAAAGAATATGGGAAAATTCAATGCTGTGTGACAAGTGCTTGATGGGGGAAAGTCTAGGTGTCAAAAGGGTGGATAGATCAACTAACTTTCCTGCAAATAGGATATTAAAATAATAAGATTTTAAATATCAATAGAAATATCTATGGAAATGATGGGGATAAGAATAAAGAAGGGTGTGCCAGACAGAGAAAAGGGCATATGAAAACCTCTGGAGACAAAGAAGTATAGGAGTTTCTTGAAATGCTGAAGCATATAATTCAGGATGGGTATATTAGGTTTCCACTGCCAGTGTAACAAATTACTATAAACACAGTGGCTTAAAACAACACAAATTTATCATCTCACAGTTCTATAGGTCAGAAGTCTGACCAAGGTTTCATGGGGTTAAAATCAAGATGCAGCAGGACTGCATTCCTTACTGGAGGCTTTGCGGAGAGAATCAGCTTTTAGGCTCATGTAGGTTGTTGGCAGAACTCAGTTGCTTGAGACTGTAATTCTGAAGTACCCATGTCTTTTGTGGTGTCAATGTGGGGCTGCTCTCACCTTCTAGAAGCTACTCACATTCTATGGCTCAAGCTTCCCCTCATCTTCAAAGCCAGCAACTGGGATCAAGTCCTTCCCCTACCTCCTCTCTCTTGCTTTCCTTTCTGCCTCATCTCCTTAACTTCAGCTAGGGAAAGGTCTCTGTTTTGATGGACTCATATGATTAGATTGCACTCATTCAGATAATATAGGATGTTCTCCTCATTCAAGATTTGTAAATTTAATGACCGCTACAAAGTCCCTTTTGCCATATGTGTTATTCAGCTAGGGCTGCCATGAAAAAATACCATAGACTGGGTGGCTTAAACAGCAGAAATTTATTTTCTCACAATTTGGGAGACTGAGATGTCTAAGATCAAGGTGTGGCCAATGTGGTTTCTGGTGAAAGCTCTTTTCCTGGATTGTAGATGGCCACCTTCTTATTATGTACCCACTTGGTCTTTCCTTGATACTTGAATGCAGATGGAGAGAACTATCTTTTCTGAGAAGGCCATTAATCCCATCCTGAGGGCCCCAAACTCATGACCTAATCTAACTCTACTTAACTCCCTAAAATTCTACCTCTAAATACCATCACATTGAAGGTTAGGGCTTCAACATAGGACTTTGGGAGGACACATTCAGTTTATACGACCATGTAATGTAACATATTCACAGGTTCTGAGGATTAGGGTGTGGACGTCTTTGCAAGGGAGGGCATTATTCACCCTATCACAGAGTGAGAATCAAGACTTGATTCTGACGACAACGGGAAAATGCTGCATAATTTTCCAGAATATTGCTGTGTAATCAGATTTACATTTATATTTAAATGATCATGGCTTCAATATTGAGACTGGACTGGAGAAAGATCTAAAACAGTGATACTAGTTAAATAGTAAAATAGTGGTACTATTTAGGAGACATTTGAAACATCTGGATACAAGAAAAACAGTGCTGGACTAATATAGAGGCAATATTATTAGGGAGAAATAGAATTGTGAGATATGAAAGAGAAAAAATCAAACTTAATGATTGATTATATGTGGAAATATGGAAGAAGAGGTAAGGGGTTAGTACTTAGTTTAGAATTTGTCTAGTTTGGAAAAGATGAGAATCATATATTGATATAGGAAATACATAGAAGCAGAATTAGGGGAGAATATTTTACACATTTTTAGATAGAGGTACCTATGAAAAATTCAATGTAGATATCAATTAGGCAACTAGATAATCCAACTTGGCTCTCAGAAGAGTTATGAGAGTTGAAAATTCAATTTAGGATGTGTACAATCACTTATTTTGGGAAATAAGCATAGGAAAATGCTGGGAATCATCACTCTCTTAGGAATGATCATTAACAAAGTGGGTCAAAGAGGAGATGAGGAGTGGAGATAAAACAAGTTAGGGGAAAACCAGTGAGTGTAATGTCATGGAGCCAAGGAAGTAGATTTTTTAAGTAAATATATTAGGTAGTTTAAGTATAATCCATAACTCTTGCATTTAGCAAAGGGGCTTTTAGAGAAAGCAGTTTCAATGAAATCATGTGGGAAGAGAAACAAAGGGTAATGCATTGATGAGTAAATGAAAAGTGGGCTGTGAAGGCAGTAAGTAAACCAGTCTTTCAAAATCCTTGTAAAAAGAGGGGCTATTAGAGGATGAATTTTTATTTGTTTGTTTTTGTCAGGTTCATGTGAGATATGTCAGATATATATATATATTTTCCCAACATTTTATTATGATTAGCTTTAAATATACAAAAAAATTGAAAGAAATTTTACAGCAAATAAACATACACCTACCACTAACGTATTGTTAATTATTATTATTCAATTAATATTTTACTACATTTGCATTCCTACATCTATTCTTCTATCCAACCCTCTGCCCATTCATTGATCTAATATATTTTTCATGTTTTGCTCAGTAATTTGTAGCTATCAATACATTTTCCCCCAAATATGCATATAACTAAAGGAGTCAATGTTTGTTTATGTTTCTTTAAATTTTGAGATAGAATTTAAATAAAATGAAATGTAAAAAAATTTTAAGTATACCTTACATTGACTTGTGACAAATGCATGCAGATTTGCAGTCAAAATCCCCATCCACACACACAGCACTGCCATCAACATAGAAAGTTCTTTCTTACCACTTCCCAGTCAATCACTCCCCAGAGGCAATCAATATTCTGATATTTTCCATTTCATATTGGTTTTACCTCTTTTAGAATTCATACAAATAGTAATTTACATTATGAACTCTCTTTTAAAGTCTACTTTCAATGAGCATATTTTTTAGATTTATTCATCTTATTGCATGTATTAGTAATTCATTTCTTTTTATTACTAATGAATGAATATACAGAAGTGTACTTTATAAACATGTAATATATTTCCAGTTTTTGGCACTTATGAAAAAAGATTCTTTCAACATTGTTATAAAAATTTCTTTGGGCATATATGCTTTTATTTCTCTTGGGTGATTACCTAGGAGTGGGATCACATGCTTGTAGAGTATGTATGCATTTAATGATATAAGAAACTGTCAGAATGTATTCCTAAGTATTCTCCAACAATATAGGAGAGTTCCAGTTTCTCCACATCCTCCTTAATATCTGTTATTGACAGTCTCTTCAGTTGAATCCATTCAGGTGGGGATGTAGTAGTATCTTGTAGCTTTAATTTGTGTTTCTTTGATGACTAATGATATTGAACAATTTCATGTGTTTATTGTCCTATCACATATATAACTTTATGAAATGTCTGTTCAAATATTTGTGCATTCCTAATTGGGTTGTTTCTATTTTTAGATTGACTTATAAGAATTCTTTAAGCACCCAAAATACCAGTTCTCCATCATATATATATATTTTACAAATATTTTCTCCTAATGTGTGGCTTGCCTATTTACTTTTCTTATTAACCTATTTTAATGAGCAGGACTTATTGATTTTGATAACTATCTCTTTTTTTTTTTCTTTAACGGTTACTGCTTTCTTTTTTTTTTAAGATTTATTTATTTGTTTGAGAGAGAGAGACAGAGAGAGAGCAGAGGGAGAGGGAGATAAGCAGACTCTCCACTGGGTGCAGAGCCCAACCAGGGGCTCAATTCCAGAACCCTGAGATCATACCTGAACCAAAATCAAGAGTCAGATGCTCAACCAACTGAGCCACCCAGGCGCCCCCCTGGTTACTGCTTTCTGTGTTTAAGAAATATTTGCCTACCCCATGATATGAAAATATTCTCCTATATTTTTTCCACCAAAATTCTAATAATTTTAGGTTTAGTATCTAGGCTTATGATCATTCTCAAATTAATTTCTGTGTAGAAAGTGAGGTAGTGGTCAAGTATCATTGCTTTTCATACTGATATCAGGTTGTTCTCTAACACCAGTTGGTGAAAAAACATTTCTTTCTTTTTAGTCTATCAAGTGTGCAATGTACTATGTCTCAAAAACTGTACATACCTTAACTAAAAAATATTTTATTGCTAAAAAATGCTAGCCATCATGTGAGCCTTCAATACATCATAATCTTTTTGCTGGTGGAGGGTCTTGCCTTGATGGTGATGGCTGCTGACTGATCAGGGTGATGCTTGTTGAGAGTTGGGGTGGCCCTGGCAATTTCTCAGAGAAGACAGTAATGAAGTTTGCTGCATTGATTGACTCTTCCTCTTATGAATGATTTCTCTATAGCATGTGATGCTGTTTGATAGCATTTTACCCACAGTAGGACTTTTATCAAAATTGGAGTCAACTCTTTCACACCCTGCCAATGCTTTGTCAACTAAGTTTATAGTTTAAATCTTTTGTTGTTATTTCAACAATCTTCACAGCATCTTCACCAAAAGTTGATTCCATCTCAAGAAACTACTTTCTTTGCTCATCCATAAGAAGCAACTCCTCATTTGTTCAAGTTTCATCATGAGTTTGGAACAATTCAGTCACATCTTCACACTCCATTTCTAATTCTAGTTCTCTTGCTGTTTCCACAGCATCTGCAATTACTTTCTCTACGGAAGTCTTGAACTCCTCAAAGTCATCCATGAGAATTGGAATCAACTTCTTCCAAAGTCCTCTAAATGTTGATATTTTTACCTCACCCCATAAATCATGAATATTCTTAATGGCATCTAGGATGATAAATCCAGAAGGTTTTCAATTTACTTTGCCCAGATCCATCAGAGAAATAGTATCTATGGCAGCTAGAGCCTTCCAAAATGTATTTTTTTAAGATTTTATTTATTTATTTGAGAGAGGGAGAGAGAGAGAGAGAACACAAGCGGGGTGGGGGGAGCCGAGGGGGAAGCAAGCTCCCTGCTGAGCAGGGAGTCCAACATGGGATCATGACCTGAGCCAAAGGCAGACGCCCAACCAACTGAACCACTCAGGAACACTTCAAAATGTATTTCTTAAGTAGTAAGACTTGAAAGTTGAAATAACTCCTTGATCCGTGGGTTAGCAGGCATGAAAACAGCATTACTCTTGTTATACATCTCCATTTGAGCTCTTGGACTACCAGATACATTGCCAATAAGCAGTAATGTTCTAAAAGAAATCTTTTTTTTCTATGCAGTAGGTCTGAACAGTGGGCTTAAAATATTCAGTAAACCATATTATAAACAGATGTGCTGTCATCCAGCCTTCGTTGTTTCACTTACAGAGCACAGGCAAAACGGATTTAGTATAATTCTTAGGGCTTTAGGATTCTCAGACTGGTAAATGAACATTAGCTTTAATTTGAAGTCACCAGCTGCATTAACCCCTAACAAGAGAGTCAGCCTGTCCTTTGAAGCTTTGAAGCCAGGCATTGACTTCTCTCTAGCTATGGAAGTCCTAGATATCATTTTCTTCCAATATAAAGCTATTTTATCTACATTGGAAATCTGTTGTTTAGTGTAGTCACCTTCATAATGATTTTGGCTAGATCTTTGGGTAACTTGCTACAGCTTCTACATGAGCATTTGATACTTCATCTTGCACTTAAATGTTATAAAGATGGCTTCTTTCCTTAAACCTCATAAACCAACCACTGCTACCTTCAAACTTTTCTTCCACATCTTTCTCACTTGTCTTAGCCTTCAGAGAATTGAAGAGAGTCAGGGCCTTGCTCTGATTAAGCTGTGGCTGAAGGGAATACTGTGGCTGGTTTGATCTCTCCAGCTCACCAAAACTTTCTTCATATCAACAATAAGGTATTTCATTTTCTTACCATTTGTGTGTTCACTAGCACTCTTTTTTTCAAGAATTTTTCCTCTGCATTCACAACTTGCTTAATTGGTGTAATGGCCTAGCTTTCAGTCTATTTTCACATGCCTTCCTCACTAAGCTTAATCATTTCTAGCTTTTGACTTAAAGTGAGAGATGTGGTGAACACTGAGAAACAATTGTAGCGTTCTTAATTGGCCTAATTTCAATATTGTTGTGTCTTGGAAATTAGGGAGACCCAAAGCAAGGAGGAAAGATGAAGGAACAGCTGGTTGATGGAGCAGTCAGAACACACTCATTTATCAATTAAGTTCACTGTTTTATAAAGGTGTGGTTTGTGGCACCCTGAAATAATCACAATAGTAACATCAACGATCACGATCACAGATCATCATAACAAATATAATAATAATGAAAATACTTAAAATATGGGGCACCTGGGTGGCTCAGTCATTAAGCGTCTGCCTTTGGCTCAGGTCATGGTCCCGGGGTCCTGGGATTGAGCCCCGCATTGGGCTCCATGCTCAGCGGGAAGCCTGCTTCTCCCTCTCCCATTCCCCCTTCTTGTGTTCCCTCTCTTGCTGTGTCTCTCTCTGTCAAATAAATAAAATCTTTAAAAAAAATAAAAATAACTTAAAAAAAGAAAATACTTAAATATGATAAGAATTATCAAAATATGACACAGACACACAAAATGAGCAAATGCTGCTGGAAAAATGGTGCCAATAGACTTGCTCAACACCAAGTTACCACAAGCCTTCAATTTGTAAAAAATTCAGTATCTGCAGAGTGCAATAAAGTTCAATAAAACAAAGTGTGCCTGTAACTTTCTTAAGTAGGCAATTAACTTGGATGAACTAAAATTTGAAACTACTCTTGTCATCTGCAGAACAGCAGCTCAAGTGTAAGTTTACTATTTCCCCCCTTGCCAGCCAGTTATACTATGTAGTTAAGAGAGTGCGGTAGAGCTTAACATAGCCCCTTGCCTCCCTCTCACTGGATGTCTTCTTTATGAATTTCATGTTTCAATTTCTAGCATCTATGCTTGCAGTGAAATCTGCCTTCCATTTCTCCATGATAGTAGAACATAGGTTTCTATCTGAGTTCCAGATACCCTCTTGTAACCAACCTGACTTGGGCAGATCGTAGGTCAGAAGCTTATAAAGAACAAAATTGCTAAAAAGTGGAAAACTTATCCAAGCTCTTCTCTTGTCTAAATATTAAGCCCTCTATATCAACCTTATTTTATTCACTCTCCAGTATCTTCAGGTAGTTGTTTTATATATTTTGTTCAGAGTTTTGCTTTTATATGCCTAATGGTTAGTCTGAAAGGAATTTGCTCATTCATGATGAGGAAGGGAAACTTACTTGTTTGTTTTTAAGGAGGGGAGATTTGAAAACATTTAAAGGACTATGACAAATAACCAGAAAAGAAGGAAATTTTAAAGAGGATGGAGAAACAGAGAAGACTGTTGGAGCCTGGTTACTAAGGGAGAAAGACAGACGTCCAGCAAACAATGTATGAGTCTTAGGAGGACACAAGTAGTGAAGGGAGAAAGAGAATGGATGTGCTATGAAGATAAAGTTTGCAAGTATTTTCAAATACATTGAGTATTTCTATCACATTCTTTCTATTATCTAAGGTATAAAAAAAGTCTAGTTATGGTGTATAGTTATGACTATTTTGGTAATATTATACAACACTGTCTTTAAAAAGAAAAAAAAGAACTGTAAATATTCCACCACCCATATTTTTATTTCTAGCTCTCTAATTGATCCTTCCTAAAGCTTTCTACACCCGTGTTTGGCTTCAAAATGGAATGGCCTGTCTACCTGTGTGAGGTACCTTTCTTTACCTGAAAAACTCAAGTACCTTAAATTCAATGTCTTTGTTCACAAATTGGTCTTTAACAAGCAAACTAATATATGAAAAAAATAATGAATAAATAAAACAAAATGAAATAAAACAACCATTAAGGACTATAATACAAAAGACCCCAGAGGACCTTTAATCTCTTTATAAAGAAAGCCTTATGAACTGATTTCCACACCTATAATTCCCTCTACTGAGTACAAGTGGGAACAAATTCCATGTCTTTCAAACAGACTGATAGAAAGATGTGCCAAAAACTGTCACTTCACTGGGTCTAAAAGAGGCCAGCCAAGCTATTAGTGATGATGGGGAGAGATGGGAAAGATGGGAAAGATTGAAGTCTGCAGGATGCCCAAAATGCAACAGTTATTTGGGTAGGTATTATACCTATCTCTACTTACCCCAGTTTTGCCGAGAAAAGGGCAGTAAAGTTAGAACTGAACAGAAAAAGAATGTGGACAGCTTTACTCAATTTCCCTATGTCTAGAACTGCTTCACCCAAAGGTAATGCCTTGGCTCAACAGGACTCCTGGCTTCAGGCTAAAATACTGCTAAGACTAATGAGACCTGTGAGCTCCCAGCAGTAGTGGCAGTATGGAATAAGAGTTGGGTTAACAAGAAGTGAGGTCAGTCTTCTTAGTGCTGTGGCTCAGTACCAGATGAACTGAACACTTCACTGTTCTGCTTAGGTACAATGCACAGAAATAAGCTCACACTTTCTGGTGAATAAAAACCAAAATATTACTATACTGCCTCATCATTGTTCTATATAAACTATCCAGTACAGCATAGGAAATACAAAGATGCAAGTAATGTGACACCTAACCAAGAATAAAATTAACAGAGATTAACCTGCAGATGAGACAGGCATTAGAATTAGCAGATAAAGACTATTTTTTTTCAAAGACTTTAAAGCAGCTATTAACAATAAATTCACAAATACACAAGAAAAGATGCAAATAATTGGTGAATAGATACAGAAATCTTAGAAGAAACGTGAAAGATATACAAAAGAACAAACTAGAGCTTCTGTTCCAAAAATGCTAAAATCTCTGAAATACATATATAGCAGAAATACAAAAAGATTCTGAAAGGTAGAGAGAAGAAAAGAGACTGTCTTGGGACATGGTGGTGATTTCTCTCAGATTTTCTTTTTTGCCTCATAGATCTGAGACATGGAGTTGAAGAAACTGACAACCCAGAAGTGTCAATAGGTGTGGACAACAAAAGCTCTGACAAACACTACTCTCTAGCTAACTCACCATGAAATGGGCAATATAGCAAAATATAAAACTGTCTCCCACAGCCACTCATGCCAGCCAAAGCCAGGTAGGGAGCTAGACTTGCACTCTCATGAAGCTATACTGAGGGACTCCAAAACCACTGTTGTTGTTGATTCAGAGAAGACCAAGTAGGGAGTTGAGAATTTCATCCCTGTTAGCCAGTAATAAGACCACCACCAGTTCCCTACCTCTGAGGCCCACCAGTCAGTGGAGACAACATGAGGAGCCTGGACTTCCATCCCCAGCTAGCACCCCTCTCCTCTCCAGGTGTTGGAGAAGACCTAGTGGAAAGTCAGCACTTTCATGATGATTGCCCAGTGGTTATAAGACCATCTCCACTGTGGTGTCTCTAGAAATCACTTGGGGAACCTGACCTCCTACCCTGCCCAATAGCAGTGAAGGACACTTTCAGGTGTTAATGGAAGCCAAGTGGAGAACCTGGACTTTCACTGTCCCCTTAGCATTAACAAAGTGGCACTCTGCCTTCCCCTGCCAGAGCAGTATCAGAGGAAGCCAGCTAAAACTGAAAATTTACATAGGATAACATTTCCTAACATAATATAGAAGTGTCAAGGTTTCAGTCAAAAATCATTTGTCATACCAAGAACTGGGAAAATCTCAAAGTAAATGAAAAAAGACAAGCAATAGATGCTAGCACCAAGAAAACAGACATGTTAGAAGTATCTGACAAATATTTTAAAGTGATCATGATAGAAATGCTTCGGTGAAGAATTACAAGCACACTTTCAACAAATGAAAAATTAGAAAACTTCAACAAAGAAGAAGAGACTGCAAAAAATGGAATATATGAAAAAGAAAGAAATGATAATTTTCAAACTAAAATACATAACTGAAATAAAAATCTCAACAGGATGCAAAAGTAGCAAAAAAGGGGACAGAGGAAAGTGTTAATGAACTAGAAGGTGAAGCAGTAACCATTACCCAAATTGAAATGAGGTTTTCTAAACACAAAGGAAACAATAAATGAATAAACTTTGGAATATCGAGAAGAAAGGAAGAAGACAGAAGGCAAAAATATGGATAAGTAAAATTGACTTTTCTTTTTCTCTTGAATTTTCTAAATTATCTTTGATGATTAAAGCAAAAATTATAACACTGTCTAATGTGGTTATAAATATATATATATATATAAAGGAAATGCTTTCAATAGCTTTATTATGAAAGCAAAAGTAGCTAAACTGGATAAAGTAGACTCCAAATCAACTAAGTAAAAGAGACAGAGAAGGATATTGTATAATGGGAAAAAACAAAAAAAGTAAATCTACCAAAAGGACATGGCAATCCTAAATGTGTTTGCCACAAGCAACAGAGGTGCGAAATACGTGAAGCAAAAAGTGATAGAACTTTACTGCAATTAATTTTTTTAATATTTAAAAAAGTGAAAAGAAAAATAGACAAATCCACAATTATATTGGAGATATCAATAGCCTTCTCTCAACAATTGCTAGAACAACGGGACAGGAAATTAACAAGGACTTAGAAGATTCAACAAAAGGATGTAGTCAACATTCTTAGAATACTCCACTCGCCATCAGCAGAACACACATTTTTTTTAAGAGCTCATGGAACAAATTCTGATATAGACTATATCATGGGCCATAATCCAGAGCTTGGAAAATATGAAAGAAGTGAAATCATACAGTTTGTTCTCTGATCATAATGCAATTAAATACTAGAATTTAATATGATTAACATAAAAAGAAAATCTCCAAAGATTTGAAGACTAGAAAACATAATTGTAAATAATTCACATATCAAAGAGGAGGTTTCAGAGGAAAGAGCACATAAATTCTCAGGAACCTAAATGCCCATGAGCAGAATAATGCATATACACATTCTAGTATATTTATACAATAGAATACTACTCAGCAGTAGGAAGGAATGAACATTCAGCAACAGGAATTAATCTCAAAATCATGCTGAGAAAAATAAACTAGGTACACATGTGAAAGTTCAATAACAAATCAAACTAACCCAAGGATATAGAAGTCAGAATAGTGGTTCCATAGGCTGGTGAGGTGCAACCAGACAGAAAAAGGGTAGAAGGGAACTTTCCGGGAAGATGGGAATGTATCATATCTTAATTAAGGTGTGGGTTACATAGATGGGTATGTTTTTCGAAGCTCATCAAATTGTATCCTTAAGATCACAACATCATTTTGATATAATCCCACCTCATTAAAGATACAAAAAACAACTAAATAAAACAAAGTCAAACAAAATAATTCTTTTTTTATTAAAGATTTTATTTATTTATTTGAGAGAGAGAGAATGAGAGAGATAGAGAGCACGAGAGGGAAGAGGGTCAGAGGGAGAAGCAGACTCCCCGCTGAGCAGGGAGACCGATGTGGGACTCGATCCCGGGACTCCAGGATCATGACCTGAGCCGAAGGCAGTGGCTTAACCAACTGAGCCACCCAGGCGCCCCATAATTAGCGTTCTTTAAAAAAAATCTTTCATATGTTCAGGATTAAAAGTATTTTAACCATAGGTATTAATTCTATATTCTCAAAAACATAAACCCGCAAATATTTCAAAGTCTAATGCATTTTGCCAAGTTCCTGATATTTTTGTTGAATTTATATTTTCATAAATAAAGATTAATATTAAACCAAATCAATTACTTTGGACAGCTTGCTAATTCAACCCAATTGCACTCAAGGTTTATCAATCTTTTGATAAACTCTACACCACTTGAAGTCTTTGAAGATAAATTGTCATAAGCCCAACAAGATTAACGATGCTCTTTCTCTGCTTCAAGAACATAAGAAAACACTGATGAATATTTGATTAAGTTATTCTCTCAACATTCTGTAGGGTTGGACTTCAGTGCAAACATGAGGTCTGTTTTGGACGAAAACTTTACTCCTTTAGCCTAAAAAATACACTTGATGATAAATTTTTGACAGGAAATAATGTCTCAGGGTTCACACTTAGGAAACTTCTGGGTTTCAAAAATCTAAGATTATGAAGGAAATGACCTTAAATGAAGTGTGTAGTATACTCCTGAGGTTCTTTGGCATTAAGTTAATAGGAAAATAATTTAATAAATTACTTCAAGGGCCAATAAGATGCAATGTCGGGAGAAAACCTGTGTTCTTGTTTTGGCTTGGCTACTTATTAAAGTCTGGACTCGGAAGCAAACCACTCCACTTATCAGAGTTGGCATTTCAATATTTGAAATATAATTGTAATAACATTTACTTTCTTTACCCTGACGTTCTAAAAGAAAGGGCATCTGAGTCAAGTAAACCTAGTTTTAAATCCTAGCTGTGCACTTGCTATGGCCAGTATGGCCTTAGGCAAGATAACCGCCCAAAATTTTGTTTCCTCATGGTATGTAATAGGGATAATAGTTTCTTCCTAACAAGCTGTTTTGAAAATTAAATGAAGTAATGGTTTTTTAATTGGAGTGTTCCTCTTAAAATCTAGAGATACAAACCACAGGCTCTTCAGCTTATAAGCAATAGAGAGCCCCAGACTGCAGCACATGTGATATTGAGCAATATGACAGAAGTCTAGTCTCTTGTCTTTGTGTCCTTTTCACTCACTCTCCCGGTGTTGATGTCTTAGAACTCCCAGATTCATAGTGTCCTTTGTCTTGTTTGTATTTTCCATGAACCTAATGCTTGAGTTGGACTCACCAGAGCCCCTGATCTAGAGAATTTCCCAATCATACCTCAAGCTGGTTGTTCCAAAGTGATCAGGTTCAATGCGGCTCTGCTGGCACAACAGGAGCCTGGCACAGCTCTTACAACACAAATGGGTTTTTTTTAATATAATTTTATTTATTTATTTGAGAGAGAGAGAATGAGAGAGAGCATGAGAGGGAAGAGGGTCAGAGGGAGAAGCAGACTCCCTGCTGAGCAGGGAGCCCGACGCGGGACTTGATCCTGGGACTCCAGGATCATGACCTGAGCCGAAGGCAGTGGCTTAACCAACTGAGCCACCCAGGCGCCCAACACAAATGGTTAAGAGAGGTCCCCGTTTGCAGGGGCTGCTGTACCTGCTGGGATTGCATGTGTACTGCTTCATGCCAGCTCCAAAGAAGGGAGGTGGGTTGTAAACCTTACAGTCTTTTTCCTGCCTGGGTAACTAGTAGAGTTCAGCCTGGCCGCCATGGGACCTGTAAGGTACAAGGTGGGACCATCCTCTGCCTGTGTTCAATTTTGCCAAAGTTGAGCCAATGCCAAATTGAACTGAGTTTCCCAAACTACAGTCCTTTAAGAAATCAATCCCCTTTCCTCTTACACTCTCCTCTGGCACAATTGTTTTCTTTCAGGATGATGTGTTTGGGGAAGATTTGCTGGTGTCTTCACTGAGAGACATTAAGCTGTGGCTCATCAGTTTTGAGCTTTCCCGCCTTGAGATCCGCTATTCTCTCCAGACAATGGTTTTGAGAGACATCAGCTCTGCCCACAGGACAGAGTTCAGTAGCTTTGAATTTGTGGGAAAGAGGTTTACCAATTTGGCCTGCCTTTCTTCCCAGAAGGTCCCTTGTTCCTTATATAAATTTGACTATATTGCCAAAAAAACCCACGAAATATGTAAATAGAGTAAATATTCTTTACCAAAAAATAAAACTCCAATTGTGTCCCATAAATAATACAGATTTAGAGAAAGTAGTGTAGCACATTTTAAACTATAATAGAATAATTTTAACATCCCACATGATTTAGGGACTATCCAGATAAGTATGGGGAAATAATTGAGAAATACATGTATTTTTCATAGAGAATTGGTTAGCCTTTTTCTTCTGTAATATCTCGTATTTTAAAATGTGCATACTGTCCTTGAAATAACATTGATGGCTTCACAATACTGAGAGACAAAGCAAGACCTTTTGAGGTTAAACTTTCCAATAAAATAAAAATGTTCTTACATTTATCTTTTAACATCCTTGAATTCTGAATCTAGGATTATCATTGAATAACAGCCAGCTACTTTATAATTTGGAGCTTTTAATATGTTCACAAGGATCTATGTTAAACTGAAATTCAGAATAAAATTCTGAGGGACAAAAAAGAAGAAGGTACAGAATTCCCTTTCCGGATTAACCATTTAACATATTTACTTAAAAATGAATATATATTCTTGTTCAAATCCACACAGAAACATTTTTAAAATGCTTGGTACTATTTTCTATCCATTGCACTTTCAAATAACCAAAATAAACAATTTGGTATATATCACTGCATGGACACATTTACTCACAGACATATGTGCATATGTTATTAGTATTAAAGGCTATTATTCTGAAAATGTTTTAGAAATAGGTAACAGATTACAAGATGAAAGTATTTTAAGGAGGGTGAACTTAAATTATTTGTCAGGCTAAAGAGATAGACATTTATTTTAAATGAAAATTCAGTGTAGATTTATAAGTGAGAGCTAGTTTTTATAAAGTGCTGTTGAGTATACTACTTAGACTTTTTTGAAATGTTTGATGGATAATAAAACAAGTCCTCCTTAATTTATTAAACATAAAATCATCAGATGTGAAAATTCAAAACAAAATTAAACATTTAGCAGTATATTTCTTAAGGGTATAACCTAGAGTAGTTCTCCATATGCTTTTAAAGATTGTATTCTTCATATGGTTAGTTGGCCTGAAATTATATCACAGCATATCATGATTTCAGCGACATCTGAGTGTTGTTCTAAGTAAATATAAAATTGGTGAAGGTTCACTTTCTGCCTTTGAAATGCATTTGACCACTAATTTTTCCTGAATGTTTTCATTTTCTGAGTATATCTGTCTTTCTCTATTTCTGTTGTGCTTGAGTAGAAATTAACAATTGTTCATGCCTGAATTTCCCTTGATACTTATCCCAAGTTTTAAAATGTTGACTTCTAATTGTAAATGTACACATCTCTGAGTGTGATAGTGAACAAATTAAATGAAAGACTTTATTTAAATTATTTTACCACAGCATCTAACATCAATTCTGATCTTGGTTGTATTATTTTTTACAGTTACTTAACTCCCCCTTCTCAGTAAGATTATATATCCCTGACTATTGCCATGTGATTTACCTTTCTCCTGTAAAAAGAATACCCATTCCTGCCTCATTGCACTCTGACTTGATTGTGTGACTTACTTTGGCTAATGGGACGTGAGCCAATGTGACGTACACCGTGTCTGAGCAGAAGCGTTAAATACTGTTGCATGGCGTGACTCAGCCGTTGCTCTTCTCTACTGTGAAAATACCTACGTGCTATAAAGGGGCTGCTTCTTCCAGCTGGATGTTGGAAGCCACTGAGACAGGGAACGAAGAGGTTATCACACAACACAGCTGACTAATGCTAATACAAATTTTGATAAATAAATCTGACTAATACAAATATTGAAAAAGAAAAGCAGATATTTACCTATAAAGTACTTATTATAAGTAAATATTCTTTACATAGACACGAAGGCTAGTCCATGTGGTTTGCTGAAATCCACCCCATTCTCTTCCCTGCACATCTGACTGAAGGATAGCATTAACACAAATACACAACTTCTCTTTGAACTAAGAAGTTAACAGTTCAAAACTATTTCCAATTTCAAAGACTATAATCAAAGGTGCACCCATAACATATTCTTTTGTCTTCTTATAAGATCATATAAGCCAAAGATTCTTTAAAATACTGGACAAATTGTTTCAAAATCAAACAGGTTCAGGAATAACTGATAATAGCTCACATTCTATTGAAAGCTATGTAAGAAGTCTAACAAAGCAATTCTGATAATATTTATTTTACCACAGTACATGATATTTGTGAAGAATCCCTGCCACTTTTTCATACTGCGATGTTGAAAGAAAGGGATTTTCTGAACTCCTTTTGCCCTTAGAAACTATAAAGTCCCACAATGCATAGGAAAGTGGCAGTTAGAAACCCCAAATGGGTTCTTTAAAACTACTGTTTCTTGAGAGTCCATATTGGGAATGAAAAACCCTGGCCATGACTGGCTTCTCAGTGCAGCCTGATATCTAATTTCAGGATGTAAAAAATTGAATTTCATGTTGCTGCTTCTCATATATACCCAGATGTTACCATTTTAGTGCTTAAAAATTGCCAACTTTTTGTTGGCATTTCTTTTTATATGATGAAATAGCTAATCTTACACTGTAAGATTATACATTTCCCCCCTTGAACTCCCTGCGTGGGACCCTATAAAGATTCATTTCTTCAGAAAAAAAAAATAGCCTGTACATATTTTTTTATTGTTTTTGAACTTTATTGAGTTCCAAAATAGAGAAATCTAGAATTAGTGTTTGACAGATATCTTTTAATTTTTGCCAAGTGGAAAACAGAGAGATGATAATTCTCATGCAGATGAATATTATGAATTAATTGTTACAAAATAGTGTGGCCTTAATACATATATTAGTTTTCTGTTGCAACATAAAAAATATCACAGTGTCTTAAAACAACATCCATTTATAATAATACATTTCTGTAGAGCAGGGTAGGAGTTCATGCATAGTGCAGCTGGGTTCTTTGCTCAGTCTCACAGGCTGGATTAAAATGTCAGATGAGGCACGTTTTCATCTGGAACTTGGGTTCCTCTTCTAAGTTCATTCAGGTTGTTGGCAGAATTTAGTTCTTGGAGTTATAGAACTGAAGTTCCCACTTTCTTTCTGGCTGTTGACTGGGGGGTCACTCTCAACTCCTAGAGGCTGCCTTCAGGTCCTAGCCATGTAGCCTCTTCATAACATGAAAGCTTCCTACTTTAAAGCCAGTGGGAGATTCTCTCTTGAGTCTCATTAACATCCTCTCCTGATTAGGTCAGGCCCACCATAGATGATCTCCTTTTTGATTAACTAAAATCAACTGATCAGGGACCTAAATTACATCTTTAAAATCTTTTTTGCTATATAATATCATGTAATCATGGTCATGATATCCCATCATATTGATAGGCTCCACCCACACTCAAAGGAAGGGAATTAGTCATACAAGAATATAGATAGAGTGATGGGGAGAGCCTACATTTTATTCCATTTTATTCTAAAATCAAAGTTATTACTTTTATTGATATCCCTAATATTTAACAGGTGTGTGATTAATAATCTCATCCATTTTCTTATGTACATTAATTTATCATGGGATAATAATGATGTAAATAACCTATTTATTGACTTGTTTATGAATTGTATATGACTTAACTGTTTACACAAGGAACACTATCATGGCAACCATGTTGCATGGGAAGAATTATATACTCAAATGTCTACAGGGAGGAGGTAAGTAACATAAAATTGTGAATTGGGCCAAGAAGTCATGACTATGTTGAACAGTCAATGCATTCCCCTTCCTCCAGGAATTAAAAGTAATTTTGATAAGATAAATACTCTGCCAGCAATAAAGCCCACCTACTTATTGTCCCTATTATGAGATGACTTTCTGCTCTTTAGAGAAAGATATTGGATCCTTAACATGCTCTTATCAGTGTATAGGAACAGGACAAAACATATTTTGTTCCCCCTTCAAATTCCTTCTTTAAAGAGGTATGTGAACTCAACAATGTTCAGGAAGTTAATCACTACTGAAAAAATAAACAATAGAGTAGATTGGTAACAGCAGGGATTAATTATAATCACCAACATACTGGGCCTGTCATGATATCTGGATATATTTCTGTGTTCCTCATAACTATGAATCTCCTTCTTCCTACTCAATCTTGCCTCCTACTTCACAGAAAAATAAAAACAGTACACCTGTAGCTATCACAAATGTCACCAATGACCACCTCTTAATAAAACCTTGACTTTGGGGTTTTTTTTCTACTTGCATACTTGACAAAATTCTATACTGATAATTATATTCTCTTTAAAGAACTCTGTATCTCCAATATTTCTCAAATGTATCTTTTTTTAACCCTAATCTCTTCCCTAAGCTTTGGACCCCAAAATTCATGACCTACAAAATTTGATGTTTCTAACTCTCTTATGTTCAAAATTAAAGTCGGGATCTAACCCATCAAATCTGGTTCTCTTCCTATGTTAGTAAATAGAGTGAGTGGATCCCATCCAGGGTGTGGTTCAACTAGAATCCTAACATCCATTCTTCATAACCCCCCCTTCACTCCGTATCTAATCCATTATTAAACCCCTCTTATTTTACTTTCCAAAAATATCTCTGTGTTCTCTTGATACTCTCTCTGCATTTCTCTCCCATACTTTATGTCCCCCAGGACTGATTCTGGTGCTCCGGTTAGAAAGCTGAAGTTGCTTACCATGCTGTGCAGGCTTTCAATAGTTAGGTCTGTTTTGAGGAAAAGTGATGTAAAAAGAGAGAACAAGTAATAGAGAACCCCACTCCCACCCGCCATGCTTTGATCACAGGGACCTATTTCCTCAGTTTCTCTTGTCATTGAGGAGAATATTTTTATCAACATTTTAGAGGCCCAGGTGACTGCCATTTCTACCACTCCTGCCATCATCCCTTCTTGGGCATGCAGCTTCCTAAGAGGGACCTGCTCTGAGGCAGTGCTGAGAGAGTGCCAAGAGAAAGAAAACAAAAGGATTTCCTTCCATTCACATACAGAGGTGGCCCTTCCAAGTTCTCTGATTTAAGAGAGAGTGTTTTTCTTGGAGATCTGTCTACATCCACTGAAAATTTCTATTCATGGGTTTTAGTTTTAATTCATGGGAGAGAGACTCTACTTTCCTTATCTTAACCTGATCCAGAAGTTGGGCTCTGTTACCTTGATTGTGAAAAGGATTGTTCTCATTATGCTTTCAGACCACCTGGAAGGATATTATTCAAAAGTGCCTTTAAAAATCTCATTGCCGCATTCACTGTAAAGATGGTATTGAGGAATGTGTTTATAGTACTGTGGAGTGCTATTCTCTTTTTGAAAACTCAGAGGACATTTTCACTAGCTTCAGCATGTGGTATAATTAGGCTACTTCTGTGTACTAAGCTTATTTTTTATAATAAATGATGTAATTTTTGATTTGACCTTTTCATCTTGTTTGTTTGGTTACTTAATTGCAAAGAAGTATATTTTCCTCCCACATTTGGCAAGTTTATTGACTAAAGTTTATACTTATCTCACTTTTGACTTTACCATATCCTGCCTCTTCTCATTTTTTTTAACCACTTCATTCATTTGGTTTAAAATTTATTTTAGGGACGCCTGGGTGGCTCAGCCAGTTGAGCATATGTCTTTGACTCAGGTCACGATCCCAGGGTCCTGGAATTGGGCCCTCAAATCGGGCTCCCTGCTCTGCAGGGAGCTTGCTTCTCCCTCTCCCTCTGCCTGCTTCTCCCCCATGTTTGTGCTCTCTCTCTGCGTGAAATAAATAAATAAAATCTTTTTAAGAAGTTTATTTTTACATAGGGCTGCTTGGTTGGCTCAGTCAGATTCTTTCTCTCCCACTGACTCCCTTCCCTCCCTACTCCCCCACATGTGCGTGCTCTGAATAAATAAATAAATAAATAAATAAATACAATCTTTTAAAAAATGTTTAACATCTTGTATTATAGGTATTTAAGGTAGGCGAACTTAACTCTTCTCTGGAAAAAGAAAGGATATAAACAAATAAATCTATACATTATAATTACACTGCATATCGTAACTGAGAAGTCAGCGTACATCATCAGAACAGAAAAAAATATGTTAAAACTAAATGTTGTTTTGAATTGGTTTAATTTAGTAAGCATTAAATAATTTGAAGTTTACCTTTGCTGTAGGAAACTTTCATTAATGGACTTTGGAAATTAATTTTGGGAAAAATACATTCAGAGGAAGGTTTAAGAGAAGGTTTAGAATAAAGTTTTTCTACATTTTCTTGAAGCTTGTCAGAGGCTACCATTTAAAAATAAATAGCTAACACTGCTTTGTAAGCAATAGAGGACTAAAGCTTAAATAGTCAGGACTCCTCACAGGCAACATGTAATTAGTTTAATTAAAATTACTTTTCAAAATTATAATATTTATGAAAATAAGAAAAAATAAGTTTCTGTAAGTCAGATCTCTCATTCTCCTTTTCTTGGCGCTCCCTAATACCTGCCCCGCCCACCCTTCCACATTGCAACTTTGGTATATATCTTTTTCATGCTGGCATTGAGCTTAGAGGCACAAAAACTTGACTGGCACATTTTGGGAAGAAACTAAGTAATTAAGTTTTCCGGGAAAGCAGTTCCATGACTCTTACTATAACCATGTCGAGTATTTCACGTATAAGTATATTCCTTAATTTTTCTCCTTTATAACCTGTTACTTTACTATCTCACACAAAGGATCAGCCTTGTTTTTTAGAATAGACTTTTTCTTTCCATCTAGACAAACTTCTGCCTCATATGTGTGCGACATTCTTAGTTGAAGGGGCTTAACATCCAGCTGTTATATCACCTTCTCTTTGCTGCTATGGTGGAATAAAAGTTTTTACTCTTTAGAATGGACAACACTGCATACCTCTGAGAATTTTACTGAGGTTTTTAAATAATAAACATGAAATGGTGTCTTAGTTATAAGCATGAAGTGGGAAATAAAGTGTAAACTAGTCATTTTAAACTCACATTTAAAAATGTCCTATCAAAAAATTATATTTCCAAGGTCCTATGCTGATCAGACAAGGCATCTCATGTAGGGTTAATGTATAGTATGAGATGGTAATGAAAGTGATATTACAAAACAAGAACAACGTGATTTCTGATATGGGTGGCACTGGATTTGTAAACTGAGCCATCAGGCGTTCCCTGATCTCTGACATACATACATATATACATATACATACATACATACATACATAAAATGCCTGTTGAGCCGAGAATCGAGGACCAGGATTACTGTAATTTCCACTAAAACCTGACACTAATCTTTAATATCCTTTGGAATTATAAGAGCACAGCAGAGTTGTGCCAAGGAGAATTATTTTCAGTGAATCTTTTTTTTTTTTTTAAATAAGCTCCATGCCCAGCGTGGAGCCCAATGTGGGGCTTGAACACATGGCCCTAAGGTCAAGACCCGAGCAATCAGACACCTAACTGACTGAGCCACCCAGGCATCCCTAGTGAAGCTGTTATTTCTTGATTAAAAAAATGTGTGTGGAGTGGTATTTGCTATAAGCCTTGTGATATCCCATATCTAGAGGGGGAAAGAAAAGTGACTGCGATTGCTTCCTGCATTAACTACAAAAGCTTCATGGAGACATTTCTGCTCCCAGAACCCAGTGTTGAGAGTGCTTTATTTCTTTAACCTTGTGGTTTATGAAAGAAATTAGAAGCCCTTGGCAAGTTCTCATCATGATGCTGGTGTTCAGCCCCCCAAACAAGTGGAGTGCCGAAGCTCATCTCTGCTCTCATACCACTGGGTGTGTGACTCAGAGAGCATATGTATTCGCTGAAATGTACTTTTTGCATGTGTCTATATCTAGTCTTAGAAGTCACTGTTGGTAGAGACTTTATCTCCGCCATCTTCTTAACCTCAATTTTCAGCTGAGGTCAAATTGCCTTTTAAGATGTAGATAGTATTGGCTCTGATGCTCATTTCATGATTGTAGAAATTTCAAAGCTCTCCATAAGTTGCTAAAAATTATGGGGGATGGGCAACAAGAATGGATTTAAAATGATTAGCAAGAAGGATCCATTCGAAGTGGAAATGTAAATGATTATGGTGACTTGGGGCTCAGAGCCAAATTCAGTTTAGGGGTTTTCTTGCAAACTCACTTCCATTTAGGTTTTTCATCTATTTGGTTTTTTATTTTATTTTTTTGCCAGCCTGTTATTCCTTGATCTTCACTGACCTAATGTATTATGTTCACAGCAGACTTTATCAAATGCTTCAGGGAGGCAGATATTTCCATTGCAGAAATATAAATAACTTAACTTTGAATCTTCAACATTCTATTTCTTAAAAATTTTGGCTATTTCTGCAATTTGGATACCAGTTTCTTGATATTTATTCATCCTTCTCTCTCCCTTTCCTTCCCAATTCCATACCTCCCTTTTGGTACTCCTGTTCAGGACAAAAAAATAAAATCTTACTGTATCAGTCAACATGCTCCAAAAAAACAGAACCAATTGGATATCTATCTATCTATCTATCTATCTATCTATCTATCTATCTATCTATCTACCATCTATCTACACGTATATATAGAGATTATACACACACACACACACACACACACACATATGTATATATAGTGAGAAAGAGACACAGAGACAGAGAGATCAACAGATGAGAAGTCAACAGATCAAGTGCTTGCAGGTGTTAATTATATCTATAACACACTTTCACGACAGCACCAAGTGTTGCATGAAATAACTGGGTACCACAGATCTCCAAGTTGATACATGAAACTACCCATCACACCTGCCATTTTCCAATACTAAGCAATGTAGCTCTCTCTATGTCCCCAACTCCTTTTGTCATAACTACTGTTGTTGATAATCATATATCTAGGTATTTACATTTCATAATTATAATTTGTAACGACATGTTGCATTAATTTCATAGGCAGAGGTGTCTCCCTCTCTAATCTCTATCTAGGATAAAGATGGATCTCATTATTTCTAGGAATATTTTTACTCCCTGGAGCTGAAAAAAAAAAGCCTAATTGTATGTAGATATTCACCATTTTGTATTTTTGTCTATTTTTATTGGGTTAATAGCTGACAAAAATTACTCTAATCAGCTTTCAGGTTAATTTTTCTGTAGTTTCTTTTTGGGGCAGATAAATAATTAATCACATTCATCTACAACCTCACATGTTTAAAATTATATAGCCCAGTTGAAGTGGATGTCAGAGAGATGGAGTTGATGGAGAAAGTTAATGCACTAAGAGGAAGGGACGGAATTTGATATTATAGTCCCAAAGGAACTGTTTAAAGTGGATATTTAAATATTCAAAATGCTATTTGCTGATGATTATTTCAGCAGTGCAAGACCCAATATGTTGAAAGGGAGAAACAAGAAACTCAGGCAGCACTTAGAACACAGGTCAGCAAACTTTATTCTGTAAAAAAGAATGATGAAGAATTCCACATCTTGGATTAGACTCTTAATTTGGATAGAATTCAGTTCTACCAATGAGCAAATGTTTCCAGAGGACAATATGTTAGATAAAAGCAGAAGGCCGAGGTTTAAGGCTGAAAAGGATTGACTGTCAGAAATAATGGGTGCAATTGCCCGTGAATATGTAACTGTGAATATATATCTATAAGCATATGTATTATATATATGTGTATGCATGTGTATACATATTTATATGATTTTATTACAAAGTTCATAGTCTTTCATTAAGTGATTTGCCTTCAATCCTTGTTTTCCCATTAGCTCTATTATTTTTAGTGCATGATTTTGCAGAATAGTTTTTATAAATAAATACTTTTTACGGTATTAGGATAAATGCTTATATCTGGATATTTTTCTGGAACGTTATCTAAAGAAAATGGGATAGCCTAGTGTTTATTATCATGAAGTCTTATAACTCTGAATGGAAATATGTGTAATTATTGAAATGTCAATAAATAATTATTTTATTGGTAGACAGCCAATATGCTAAGAAAAATTTAGGCATAGGGCTATAAGCCCCAACAAAGCTACTATGTTCTAAATGTATCTACAGTGCTAGTTCTTTCCAAGTGGATTAGTCTATTCAAGCCCAATGTCCCTTTATTCCCGAATATATTTTAACAATATTTGGATTCCCTTGAGATTCATTTTTATCCTCCCTTTACATAGATCATATGCAATAATTAAAATTATGGCCAAGAAATAATTTTGCCTTTAACTTATAATGTCCATAACCATAGAATACATTTGGGTTGTATCTTCTATGGAAAAGGAGCCAGTGAAGTGTGAACTCATGCATACAAATCTGTTTCTCTTGCATCTGATGTTCTATGAAAGTGGCTTCAGAAAAGAAATGTA
Organism: Eumetopias jubatus; assembly: GCF_037043125.1. Lineage (NCBI taxonomy): Eukaryota > Metazoa > Chordata > Mammalia > Carnivora > Otariidae > Eumetopias > Eumetopias jubatus. The sequence continues at coordinate 46,996,170 of NW_028274812.1, forward strand.
ATAGTTTGGGTTCTTTTGTCTGTGAGGGCAATATACTCTTTTGAAAATGTCCTTTTTCTATTTGAAAAATAAAAATAAACATTTTTATAAAATGCAAGTTTGTGTTTAAGTCCTAAATTAGTAGTTATGATAAAAATATGTTACAAAACACTGTTTTTCCATTTGTCCTTGGGAAAGTAGAAATAGAAATTACAAAACAGTTGTATTCTTCCTTAATTGTCATACTATCTCCCAAGGTCAAGCTCAAGCTTCATTTTTTTTTTTTTTTGGTGGTTCTAAACTAGGAAGTTCTTTTTTTTTTTTTTAAAGATTGTATTTATGTATTAGAGAGAGACACAGTGAGAGAGGGAACACAAGCAGGGGGAATGGGAGAGGGAGAAGCAGGCTTCCCGTTGAGCAGGGAGCCCGATGCGGGTCTCGATCCCAGGACCCTGGGATCATGACCTGAGCCGAAGGCAGACACTTAACGCCTGAGCCACCCAGGTGCCCCTAAAGTAGGAAGTTCTTAACTCTCATTGATCTTTTTAGCAATTATTGTCTTGATCAGACATTTAAGTAATTTATTTGGTAATTAACTCTATATGGCCTTGCTCTGAATATTTTCTTTTTCTACCTCTACTTTTCCTATGTGAAATTCTTGGAATAGGCAGTATATCTTTCACAAGCTCTTCAGTATCTAGTTGTGTCATACACATAGTGTAGTTCATAAGTACTTATGGAATAGATGAATGAATATAATCAAGTTACAGGGCCCAATTCTATCAAACCAATTGGTTGTTCTTATTTATTTTTATTTTATTTTTTCTTATATATTAAAAGTTTATTAAAGCTGTCTTACCCAATTATTTCAAGTAAACGGTTTATAAAATTAAATATTCCAAAGGAATTTAACCATAACGATATTACCTGGCAAAAAAAGGAAGGAAAAGGTTAATATAGTGAAGCATCAAATTAGCTCAGAATTTAAAAGCATACTATCCCATTAAACCTGAGAGAAACACAGAAAAGTAATGACAAAGCCATTACCATCTACTTCGAACTATATTTGTTGATAGTAAAGATGCAAAGCTGAACCTGCAGCTCTTTATGATGTTTCTGGATCATTACTCTGTTTCATTTTCTCAACTACCTGTATTATCTTTCTGAAGTCTACATTTTATACCAATTTGCAGTGGTTCATTAACAGGAAATATACTACTTTAATTTTATCTGTCTTATTCTCTTCTCTGGGTATCATTTGATAAACTGTTCTTCTCTTAAGGAAAAAATAAATAAATTGCATTCTGTGACATAACAATTCCTGTATTTCTAAATGAAGTAGCTAATTTGAAGAAATAATCATTTTTCCTCATAGAGTACTTTTCTTCAAATATAAATTTAAATCAAATGGCATTTTAACTAATAATTATTGATTATGATTATTTGATTTCTTAGGAATACAAGAAGTTAATGGACTTGATTCACGTTTTTTAAATAAATAAAAAATTTTATAGTATAGTTTACACATTAAAATGTGCTTTGTTTAACTACCCAGATGAATGAATATTGGCAAATGTGTATGCTCATCCAAACACCATCACAGTCAAGACATAAAACAATTCTATTATCCTTTAAAAGATCTATCATGCCACTTTGTAGTTACGCCACCTCCACCCCAGCCAACCATTGCTCTGCTTTTGGTGACAAACATTTTAAGAAATCGGATAGTGATCTATATCTGATTTTAGTGACTTCTTTTCAAACTGCTAAAGTATAATGACATCCTATTGACTATTGGTCCTTTTATACATATGTTTCAAAATGGTTTACAAAAAACATTTTATAATTTTGTAATCATGTAACAATGTGAAAATATATAATGGACATTACTGCATCATCTTGAAGTCAATTTTCATTGTTTATTTTTTCTCTTGGAAATGAGTCATGTTTTCCTTATCTTTGTAAGCCAAATAATTTTGGAGTGTATCCTAGACATTGGATGTTTTCAAGTATTAAGGCAATAAGAAATACCTCAAAATAGTCAGCACAAAACCTTATAGCTGATAGATTCTCATTCTCATTTTAAGTTCACACTCTTTCCTCACTGGGAAACATTAAATGCTTAAAAGATTTCATGTACAGTAGCTTTTGAATTAAGATTAATGAATTGACTGGAACTTTTTTCTTTTCTATTGCTTTAGCATCATCCCACAGCATTGATAAGGTCATCATGTAAACATTGTAAATTCAGTGTACATCTTTTTACATTGTTTTTTAATTATTGCCAAAAGGACCACACTATATATTCTTAATTATCCCACCGGACCTCTTCGCATAAAATGTAAAACTCTTGCAGTCATACAGGTCCATTTACCACACCTAGCTCCATCTTCTTTTATGCTATAACATTGCATCCAAATATGTTATAAATCCTCAGTAAGATATTATAATTTTTGCTTTAGTTTTATGTGTTTCATAAAATATAACAGAAAAAATGTCTTTTCATGTTCACATATTTCTTAAAGATCTGAGTTTCCCTTTCAATTCCTTTCTTTTCAGTCTGAATAACTTTCTGTGTAGCATTTATTTAAGTACAGGTCTACTTATGTTGAATATTCTTGGTTTGTATTTTACTCAAAAATGTCTATTTTCATCCTCCTTGTTGAAGGATATTTTCACCATATACAGAAGTCTGTCTTGACTTTTTCTCTTTTAGTACTTTAAACACTATTCTACTTTCTTATGGCCTCCACTGTTTCTGATGAGAAGTCAATTGACATTCATATTGTTATTTCCTTATATGTGATGTGTGATTTTACTTTATTTACAAGATTTTCTTTTTTTCCTAGGCTTTTATCAGTTTGAAAATAATGTCCTTTCTTGGGGTTTTCTTTGCATTTACCCAACTCAGCGTTCACTGAATTTCTTGAAATTAGAAATTTATACTTTTCAACAATTTTTCAGAACTTTTTTATCATTCTTTATTCAAATATCTTTTTCTTCCCTATTCTTTGTCTTCTCTCTTCATGGTACCAAAATTACATGTATGTTAGATGTGTTAATTGTGTATGTTAGATGTGTTAATTGCGTTCCACGTGTCACTGAGAAACTTTTTATTTTTTCCCAGTGTTTTCTCTATTTTCCAGGTTGGCAGAATTGGAGGCAGTGCAGTCAGAGAAGGCAATCAGATATCCAGGATAGATATCTGATTAGACCAAGAATATCACTACTCCTTTTATGGTGGAAGGAGGGCTGTACTTCTTAGTCAGTGAGAACATATTAAGTGCTCTACATCAGTCTCTGCTCCTGGAAGGTTAAGCATTTTGCAGTGGAAGTAGCTATATTAGCCTTGGTCAGATGGAACCCATGCTATTGGATACATGCATAACCTCCATCCTTGCCATCATGGTCATTCCATTCATATGTCCACTGTACAAATACTAGAGGAGTCCAATAAAAATGGTTGGTCTTCCACATATCCCTTCTTCAGTTTGGCTTCTTTCTGATTTTCTAGTGTCTTTCTAGATTCTAACCATAACAAAGCCCTTTACCACTACCCAGGAGTTCATGTATACTTGTACTTTAGTCCATTACTCCTTCCATTTCAGCTATCTCCTGTAAATGTACTGGGGCCCCCAAAGATGCAGGAGTTCTTTTTCAAATGAAAAGCAATTATCCCAGAAGCAAGCATGATGTTGTTGCTGAATCTTAGGGATCTGCACTATGCTTGATAGAGACAGTCCACAAGTTTGTTTTCTATGGCAAATAGCTTTAGTATTATTGGATTTGTTAGGTCAAATATTCTTAATAAACTTAGGGCATCTTATTTTGTAGCCTAAGCCGACAGCATAGTTCTTTTTCTAAGCCATACTTGGAAATGGGATTCTTTTGAGTTAACCAATAAATGAGTTAGAATATCTTTTCACATATGTTGTCTTTCCCATCCAAAAAAGTTCATCAAGCACTGCAGATCTTTCTTAGTGGTTGAGTCATAAGGCATATCTATTTGTCGATTTCCTTAGAGAGGATTTTTGGCATACTCCATACCACTGGGCTCTGAAAAACATGGATAACATGGTTAGCTCCAATCTTCTGGCAGACATGTGTCTTACTAGGATTTATCACCATCACACAAGCAATTAAATCCATTGAAATATCAGAGAAGTGAGTGATATAACTTGCAGATCTTACTTTTTAAGTTCTCTTTTAGGATCAGTTTGGTACCAAACATCCCCAGAAAGGAGATCCTGAGGTAAAGACTTAAGTGTTATGACTTTATTTGGAACTATAATCCCAGGAAATAAGAGCAAGAGAAAATGCAAGTGATTAGGGGAATGGAAAATACCATTATGTGGGTATTTGGATACCACCTAGTGTCAAGTGTGCCTGCTTGTGGTATTGGTCTGGATACCACCTAGTGTCAAGTGTGCCTGCTTGTGATATTGGTCATTCAGATGCCTATATATATATTTTTTTTTTCTCATATATATTTGGTCTTTGTCCACAGTTCCTGGCTAACAGGTTCGAAGACCTTTCAGAATTTCCAGAGGACAAAAGCAATGCGAGCATCTTTTGTTATGATGTCTGGTCTCTTGTCCTCAGTTTCTAAAATTGCTTCAGAGCCATCGAAGTGAAATGGTTGTCTTGGTATTCGTAACAAGCCCCTTTTCTTCCACAACTGTGTTTATGCTAATGAGATGATTTTTGGAAAACACCTACGGATGGGGGTTCCTTACGAGGGGAACCAACTGTGAATCGAGGGTTGGATGTTTCAGTCCCACCCCTCTGACCTCCAGGGGTGGGCAAGGCACTGGAGGGTGAATGGATCACTAATGTCCAATGATTTAATCAATCATGCCTGTGTAATGAAGTTCCATTAAAAGCCCAAAAAGCAGAGGGTTTAGAGACCTTCCTGGTTGGTGAATAAGTGGACATTTGGGGAGAGTGGTGCACTTGGAGCATGGACATTCCATGCCCCTCCCTCCTACCTTCCCCAATGCATCTCTTCCATATGGGTGTCACCGAGTTATACCTTTTCTTAATAAACTGGTAATCCAGTAAGTAAAATGTTTATTAGTGTTCCGTGAGCTGCTCTACAAATTAAATGAACCCAAAGAAGCAGGGTCTTTGGAACCTCCAATGTATAGCCAGTCAATCAGAAACGCAAGTGATAACCTACACTTGCAACTGGTGTCTGAAGAGGTAGGTTGGGAGGGGGGTGTGAATGGGAAGGCCGTCTTGTAGGACTAAGCCCTTAATCCGTGAACTCTGTTAGAACTGAGTTAAATTGTAGAACGCCCAGCTAGTGTCCAAGAATTGCTTGTTGGTGGGGAAATCCCCTCCTCCCCAACATTGGAATTAGGTCCAGACACTTTACAGCTTAATCTTGGGATAATCTTCCGATGGTTTGTAAAAAGGCTGATAAATTATTGCTTCTGAGGACCATACACCTAAGCAGAAGAAAGGAAAAACAAAATACACTATTCACTGGGTCCTATATCTTATTATTTAAAAGTTTGCCTTATATGGTCTTACCCCATTAAGCTTCTGGTTTGCACAAGAGTGGACACTGAGTGGGAGACATAGGGCATCTGATGTCTCAACATCAGCAGGGAAGTTCTAGAGGAGTGTGTAGTGTTCACGTCAAGCAAGGCACTCTCAGCTTGTGTCTGCATATAAATCAGAGACAACACACAGCTGGTGAACCCAGCAGTGGCTGCGACAAGAGAGATAAAGCTAAAAGGACTTGAAGTGGTACACAGTAAGTTTCTGATATACACACTAAGGCATGTATACGCCTTCTCTTACTGTTAGCATGTTTGCAACAGTTCTTGAGTATGATTGCAAGTCCACTAAACAAGCAATCCCCTAATATGTGAGAGACTAAAATACAAAGGCTGCTTTTAGCACATTAATTTTCATTTACCCCAATTGCAAAATCAAAACAATGAAACCAGTTAGAACAAGCCTGAGTCATTACATAACTGACCTGCAGCTGATTTGTGTGCTGGGTGGGATGCTGAGCTAGGAAACCTGATCTATGGTGACAGATGCCAGGAAGGTTTATGCTGTGGGCAACCATGCGAACAGGTCCCTTGGTGGGAACTTGGTATCTTTCTAAATGTCTAGCCCAGGAATTTTTTTGCTTAATCATTCTTTTTTGCACAACCACCCTTTCATGTATGCTGAATATACTTCAGTTAACTTTTCCCTAGATGGTCTCTGTCCTTCAGGCAACTTCTCCCTCAGTTCTCCCTGAAAGCTCCATCATCTCTCAGGGCAACATGGTTCCTCACCTATTAAACAGCTTTTAGCGTTTTCTTCTTCCTTGCAACTTTGGGCAAGATTCTGCTGGAATATTTTTCATGTAATTTTGACTTACATTTACTTACCTTTAATGCTTTTTCATAAGTCAGACCAGACATACCACCTGATTCATGATTCAACCAAATAAAGACATTTACGGACTCCAGAATGTATTTAGAAAAGGCAAGTTAACTCTCTGCCTGATTTTACTTTTGCATATTTCCACGTTTGTGTTGAAAATTGCTCTTGTCTCACTCACTATCTAGGATTTCTTCACATCATTAAATTTGTAAAATAAAACCCACTACCAAACTTTGATTTCCTGAGCCACCTATCTTCATTTTTCTCTACATATGTTAAAGAGGTTAGTTTTCAAAATGTAATTAATTTTGCTACACTCATATGGAATTTCTAAAATGTCTCTGACCTGCTGCAATTCTGAACTCCATATTAATCAACACACAGGTCTTAATAAACTGTGTTTTTATAATTTTACTTATGACCATTTTCTTAGCTACATCTTGTTTGTTTTGCTAGCTCATATTAGACCTTCTTTCTTCTACATCTCTACCACTTTTCCAGGGTCAGCACTGTGACTTCTCTTCCACCTAGTATAGTTTCTAGCTCTTCATTCTACAATGGAATTAATTTCCTCCTGACTACCATGGCAATGTGTGTTTTCTCTTATTAGTATAATTTATATTTAATATATGTCTGGTGCTGTTCTAATTACTGTAAGCATACTAACTCATTTAATCTTCAAAACAACTCTGAAGGTTGAAAGCTATTTTTGGTCACATTTTGCCAATGAGGAAATTCATTGTTTACACCATTAGTAAGTGACAGATGTAGGATACTGACCTAAGTAGCTTGCCTCTAGGCTGTTCATAATCTCCACAGACTCTAGATCACAATGATCAATCTAGAAAGAGATGGAATTAAACCTAGTAATGACAGCAGAGCATTTGGACAAGGAAACTGATCACATGGGCAGAGGGATGAGATCTTATAAAGGGCAAGAAGTCTGGCTCTTATTGACCCACAGTCTTGCAAAGTAAATTTAGCCCAGGAAAAGGCTGATATTAACTGATAAAGAAATCCTCTTGTAGCAGGAATCCATTTTATAAATGCAGCCATAAGTATATAAAAAACAAGTAGTATATAATGTGTGAAGGTTAAAAGGTATTGACATAGAGAATATACGGAAGAGAGACATGATATTGTTTTTTATACCATATTAAAGGTTATCGTGGTGACTGAAGAATTATGGCAGTGGTTTCCCAAACAGTTGGACCTAGGAGTGGAGGGCCAGGGATACACAGCTCAAGGTGTAAAGGGCAGCAGGTAGTAATAATGGCCCTGCTAGGGAAGAGTGTGCCCAAGGGGGTCAAGATAGAGACAACTGTGATGGCAACATAGAGGTACTAATGGAGTGACCGTGAGGATTTGGGGACAGAGCAAAAGTTCTTGTTTTTTCTAAGTCATTTTGTCCTGGGGCAACAAAATTATTGATAATGAAGTATGTCCTTAAAAATATTCTCATTATAAAAAAGAAGTAGCATTCAATTTCTGTTTATATTTTGTTTACTTTTACTGAAACCTAAATGACCTTCAGTTTTGCTAAGACCACTGTTCAAGTGACTACATGTACAGGGTTACAAATTATACAGGATAGTAATGTTTGTGTCATTTCTTCACTCCTCTCAGAAAAATTCTTTTGAACTTCATTCTATCTCAGCCTCCAGATTCCCTACATAAGGACATTATTTATTATTTTTCTGCCATAAAATAAAGGCTGCCCTAGAAGGTTTTCAATATAGAACCATGGCTATTTTCAGGAAATTGCAAGTAAAAGATTTTAAATGGGTTTCCTAACGATTAAGGCATTCATTATGAGGCTTGCTAAGAGAAGGAAAAAAAAAAAACCCTCCCTCATGTCTGCATATTTCCCAGAAACAAAAATCCTAAATCATTTTTGCATGGCTTGACAGGAAAATGCCAATACTATTGCAAAAGGTGAGTCTTCTAAGGTTGTTACAAATCTCTCCATTTTTAAACAAAAAGAATTTCACTGCGCTTTTGGAAAGCACCAAAACAACCCTTGATCAGGCAAGATGAAAACTGATGCTTATAATTGTGTATTCAGATGATTGCATTTGCCATGAATGCATTGATCATTGTTCAATGCATGCACACTCTATTTTAAAGTTCAATTTTAGAGGTAAAGACTTTTCAGCACACCAAGTTTTTATGGCTTGCTTTGATTGATTACTCTATTTCTCATCTAATATGTGTTGGTTACTAGAGTGCTTTCTATCTTTCTATCAAAGTATATGACATACTGAATTTTACTTTCATTGGCCTAATAATTAGAAGTGTACCTGTCTTCCCTAGCCAAAATAACAATAACAATGAAAATAATGCTTTGACTGTCTTTAGAGTTGTAGTGTTTAATGTGGTGACAGAATGCCTTTCAATTTGAAATCCCATGATTCAGTGTGGGGCTTCAGCTCAAGTGGAGGTACTGAAAGTTATTTGTTGGAATCACTTAAGCTTTGCAAACCACGTACACTAGTTCACTCCTTCCTTGCCTCCCTTTAGAGAATTCCCTTTGTAGAGGACCACTATTAATACATCCTTAGGAGTATTGAATTGGAAATAAGTGCTAGCCACTAGCCAGGGTGAAAACAGGAAATTGACTTCCACCAATTTCCCAAAGTCAAAGCAAGTTTTGAATATTTGATTTTAGTCTAAATGGTTAAAAATGATTCTTCACTTAGAACTTGAACCTGTCTTCCCTGTACAAGAGAATAATACTCATTGACTTCCCACAGATTGCCTAGTTTAATTAACGATGGGACTGACAAATAATCTATGTTGGTATGGTGACAAACCAGTGATGACAGGAGAGCTGCTCTTTTCCCATTATTTTGTTGTTGTTGTTGTTGTTAATGGAGCAGTTAGTTTATTTCTTAAATTAATGTATAACCTAAGGATTTATCTTGGCCTTCAGTTGTAAAAGAACTAAGAGATATGATTAAATTCTACACTTTACCTGTAATTATGGAGGTCTCATTCTTTAAAAAAGTCATTTTTTGTTTGCTTTGTTTTGTTTTTGTTTCAATCATGCTGGACAATCAGCTTGACAGCTTGCTTAAGGAGTTATCACAATATTCTGTGAAATGACCCATTTAAGATACATTTTTTTTATCTTTAAGTAGCTCACAGTCTAAGAAAACTTATTGACAATATAAATTATGAAACTTTATTCCATTACCATATATTTATATGTGCCAGACTCCACTCTAGCCATCTGAAGATCAACATAGGAATGGGGTTATGGGCTGAATGTTTGTGTTCCCCCCAAATTCATATGCAGAAACCCTGACTCCCAATAGGATGGTATTGGGGTGTGGAGCCTTTGAGAGGTAATTGGGTTTAGATTAGGTTTTGAGGGTGGTACACAGACAGTGATCTCTTCGACATCAGCCACAGCAACTTCTTTCAAGACACGTGTCCAAAGGTGAAGGAAACAAAAACGAAATGAACTTTTGGGACTTCACCAAAATAAAAACCTTCTGCACAACAAAGGAAACAGTCAACAAAACAAAGAGGCAATCCACGGAATGGGAGAAGATATTTGCAAATGACACTATGGATAAAGGGCTGGTTTCCAAGATCTATAAAGAACTTCTCAAACTCAACACCCAAAAAAGCAAAAATCAAGTCAAAAAATGAGCAGAAGACATGAACAGAAACTTCTCCAAAGACATACGAATGGTTAACAGACACATGAAAAAATGTTCAAAATCATTAGCCGTCAGGGAAATTCAAATCAAAACCACATTGAGATATCACCTTACTCCAGTTAGAATGGCAAAAATTGACAAGGCAAAAAATAACAAATGTTGGAGAGGTTGTGAAGAGAAGGGAACCCTCTTACACTGTTGTTGGGAATGCAAGTTGGTATAGCCACTTTGGAAAACAGTGTGGAGGTTCCTCAAAAACTTAAAAATAGAGCTACCCTATGACCCAGCAATTGCACTCCTGGGTATTTACCCCAAAGACATAGATGTAGTGAAAAGAAGGGCCATATGCACCCCAATCTGTTCATAGCAGCAATGTCCACAATAGCCAAACTGTGGAAAGAGCTGAGATGCCTTTCAACAGATGAATGGATAAAGAAGATGTGGTCCATATATATAATGGAATATGACTCAGCCATCAGAAAGGATGAATACCTACTCTTTGCATCAACATGGATGGGACTGGAGGAGATTATGCTACGTGAAATAAGTCAAGCAGAGAAAGTCAATTATCATATGGTTTCACTTATCTGTGGAACATAAGGAATAGCATGGAGGACATCAGGAGAAGGAAGGGAAAAAAGAAGGGGAGAAATCGGAGGGGGAGATGAACCATGAGAGACTATGGACTCTGAAAAACAAACTGAAGGTTGTGGAGGGGTGAGGGAATGGGTGTTAAGGAGGGCACGTTCTGCATGGAGCACTGGATGTTATATGCAAACAATGAATCATGGAACACTACATCAAAAATAATGACATACTGTATCGTGACTAACATAACATAATAAAAAAGTAAATAAATAAAGCTACCCATCTGGGGAGGAATTAAGATACTGGATTAGAAAGTGGACCTTATGCTTGCTTCATACCTCAAACGCAGCTAGATAAATATCAAAGCACTTTGAAGATGCAGGAAATCAATCTGAGTATTAAGAGAACAAACTGCACAACTCGAGGGAGAAAAGAGGCCACATTGTGGAAGAGATGTAATTTGGGGGAGAAAAGTATCACTGGTGCTGTGGAGAAGAGGGAGCCCTGATGAAGGAGAGAGAGGAGAAAGAGAGAGAGAGAGAGTGAACAGAGAGCAGGACTTGAACAAGAAAAGTACTTCCCTAAAACCATTGACAGAGGAGAAAGAGAGGGGCTGATAATCACAAATTTTTACAAGCAGTGGAACTCAAAGCCTAAAGTTTTAGAAGTCCAAGCCCTTGCTTAGGTGGAGCCCGGTGGGTGTAGTGGTGATCCTGTGGAGAAGGAGGGCAGAAGCCTGGGAAAGGACAGCATGGTCTAAGGATCACACTGGGAGAAACATATCCCCTTCTTGGAGCATCTGGGAGAGGTGGTACTGCCTCTCTGGGGACAAAAGAGCTGGTAGGCACTGTTGAGCTGCCTGACCCATTCATTAGCATAAGAGCAGAGATGCCTGCTGAGGGTGGCTAACCTGGAATCAGTCCTTTGGCTGTGCTCTACTATAAAATCCAAGCACCTGCACATTTGTGTGACTGCCTTTTTGGGACAAACTGGCGCCAGCATCAGCAGAGTGAGACCCTACTCTAGAGGATCAGTGAGGGTCCATGCAGTGCCAGATCCCTATAATTTGATGATTTGAAACCTAGCTAGTGTGCCTGAGATAGAACACAGGAGGTGGGTGGGCACATGGCTTGGACACAGACAGGGTAAAGGCAGGGACCTGAGGGATGCCTGGGACAAATGAGGAGAGATTGTTCGCTCTTCTGTGAGGGTTTCCTGAACAGTACTCGTGCAAACTCCCCTCTCCAAGGACAAGAGAGCTGGCTGACACCATTATTTCCACTGCTCATCAGCACAGATGGACTTCTGTGAGGAGCACAGCACACACAGTGGAGGCGTGAGCCACCTACACCAAGCCCCACCCACCTGTGCTCTGCAGGTGACTTTTTCCTAGTGCAAGTGTACCTGAGAGCCAGAGCAGCAGGGGCCCCTTCCCCAGAAGATGGGTACAAACTCTCCACACCCACCAAGTCTACTGACCCTAGAGTCCTGCAAAGATTCAGCTTTAGGGGAAATAGGATCTAGCTTCTTTTAACAAGCAGACCAAAACACAGTTAAAACTAGGCACACACTGGACAAGGTCCAAACACTCCCCACTGCAGGCAAGGAGAAACTCTGCCGAGCACTACCCTGAGGGAAAGAGCAACTAAACACAACAGTAGAGTGCACACAGCATACATCAGAAACACTTCCTGAAGCATCAGGCACTAGACACTATATAACCTCTTCTTAATATAGCCATTACTCTCAGGAACAGAAAACATAACAGGCTTTCCTGATACACAGGAAACAGAGACTTAGACAAAATGCCAAGACAGAGGAATTCACACCAAAAGAAAGAGCAAGATGGGTCACAGCCAGAGATCTAATCAAAAGTGATATAAGAAATATGTCTAAGCAGATTTTAAAACAACAATTATAGGGATACTAGCTGGGCTTGAGAAAAGCATATAAGATAGCAGGGAATTCCTTAATGAAAAGATAAAAGCCCTAAAAATTAGTCAGGCCCAAATTAGTAAAAAAATGCTATTACCAAAGTGCAAAACTGACTAGATGTAATGACCACAAGAATGGAAGAAGCAGAGGAATGAATAAGTGATATGGAAGATAAAATTATGGAAAATAACGAAGCTGAAAGAAGTGGGAAAGAAAAATATTGCATCATGAGTGTAGACTTAGGGAATTCAGTGACTTCATAAACCATAATAACATCGTATCAAAGGAGTCCCAGAATAGGAAGAAAGGGAAAAAGAGGCAGAAGGTTTTTTTAAACAAATTATAGCTCAAAACTTCCCTAATCTGGGGAAGGAAACAGATACCCAAATCCAGAAGGTACAAAGAACTCCTATCAAAATCAACAAAAGCAGGCCAACACCAAGACATATCATAATAAAAATTGCAAAATACAGTGAAAAAGAAAGAATCCTGAAAGCATCAAGGGAAAAGAAATCCCTAACCTACAAGGAAAGATAAATAAGGTTAGCAACAGATGTCTCTACAGAAACTTGGCAGGCCAGAAGAATGTGGCATGATATATCCAATGTGCTGAACGGGAAAAATATGCAGCCAAAAATACTTTATCTAGCAAGGTTGTCATTTAGAATAGAAGGAGAGATAAAGAATTTCATAGACAAACAAAACTAAAAAGTTTGTGACCACAAAACCAGTCCTGCAAGAAATATTAAAGGGGACTCTTTGAGTGGGAAAACAAAACAAAACAAAAACAAAAACAAAAAAACAAAACAAACAAACAAACAAAAAGCAGCAAAGACTAGAAAGGAACAGAGAAAATGTCCAGAAACAATGACTTAACAGGCAATACAATGGCATTAAGTTCATATCTTTCAATAATCACTCTGAAAATAATGGGCTAACTGCTCCAATCAAAAGACATAGGGTATCAGAATGGATAAAAAACAAGACCCATCTATATAGACTACCTACAAAAGACTCATTTTAGACCTAAAGACACCTGCAGATTGAAAGTGGGGAGATAGAGAAATATTTATCATGCTAATGGACATCAAAAGGAGCTGGAGTAACAATATTTACAGCAGACAAAACAGATTTTAAACCAAAGACCGTAACAAGAGATGAAGAAGGGCACTGTATCATAATAAAGGAGTCTATCCAACAAGATCTAACAATTGTAAATATGTATGCTCCCAATTTGGGAGCACCCAAATATATAAATCAATTAATAACAAACATAAAGGAACACACCGATAATCATACAATAATAGCAGGGGACTTATATGCCCACCTTACGGCAATAGAGAGATCATCTAAGCAGAAAAATCAATAATGAAACAATGGCTTTGAATGATACACTGGACCAGATGGACTTAACATATATATTCAAAACATTTCATCCTAAAGCAGCAGAATACACATTCTTTTCAAGTACACGTGGAACATTCTCCAGAATAGATCACATTCTAGGTCACAAATCAGGCCTCAAGGAGTACACAAAGATTGAAATCATAGCATGCATATTTTTAGAGCACAATGCTATAAAACTAAAAGTCAATCACAAGAAAAATTTTGGAAAGACCACAAATACATGGAGATCAAAGAACATCCTACTAAGGAATGAATGGGTTAACCAGGAAGTCAAAGAAGAAATAAAAAATATACATGGAAACAAATGAAAATGAAAACACGACAGTCCAAAATCTTTGGGATGCAACAAAAGTGGTACTAAAAGGGAAGTATTTAGAAATACAGGCCTATCTCAAGAAGCAAGAAAATTCTCAAATACAGAACCTAACATTACACCTAAAGGAGCTAGAAAAGGAACAGCAGATAAAGCCTAATGCCAGCAGAAGAAGGGAAATAAACATTTGAGGGGAAATAAATGATACAGAAACAAACAAAAAACCCAGAGGAACACATCAGTGGAACTAGGAACTGTTTCTTTGAAAGAATTAATAATATTGATAGACCCCCTAGGCAGACTTATCAAAAAGAAAAGAGAAAGGACAACCACTACCACAGAAATACAATTATATGAGAATATTATGAAAAATTATATGGCAACAAATTGGGCAGTCTGGAAGAAATGGATAAATTCCTAGAATCATATAAACCACCAAATCTGAAACAGGAAGAGATAGAAAATTTGAACAGCCTGATAACCAGCAATGAAATTGAATCAGGAATCAAAAATCTCCCAACAAACAAAAGCCCAGGGCCAGATGGCTTCCCAGGGCAATTCTACCAAACATTTAGAGTTAAGACCTATTCTTCTCAAAATGTTCTATAAAATAGGAGTGGAAGGAAAACTTCCAAACTCATTCTACAAAGCCTGCATTACCTTGATTCTAAAGCCAAACAAACTCCCCACTGAAAAGGAGACATACAGGCCAATATCCTTGATGAACATGTGTGCAAAAATTCTCAACAAGATACTAGCAAATTGAATCCAAAAATACATTAAAAGAATTATTCTCCACGGTCAAGTGGGATTTATTCCTGGGCTGCATGGGTGGCTCAATATTGGCAAATCAATCAATGTGAAACATGACATTAATAAAAGAAAAGATAAGAACCGAATGATCCTCTCAATAGATGCAGAAAAAGTACAGCATCCATTCTTGATAAAACCCTTTGACAACATAGGGATAGAGGGAACATACCTCAACATCATAAAGACCATATATGAAAGATCCACAGCTAGTATCGTCCTCAATGGGGAAAAACTGAGAGCTTTTCCTCTATGGTCAGGAACAAGACAGGGATGTCCAAACTCACCATTCTTATTTAACATATACTGGAAGTCTTAATCACAGCAATCAGACAACAAAAAGAAAAGGCATCCAAATTGCCAAGGAAGAAATCAAACTAGCACTATTCTCAGACAACATGATACTCTATGTAAAGAACCTGAAAAACTCCACCAAAAATTGCTAGAACTTGTACACAAACTATAGAACTGTAGAACACTTATGAAAGAAATTGAAGAGGACACAAAGAAATGAAAAGCATCCCATGCTCATGGATTGGAAGAAAAAATATTGTTAAAATGTCCACACTACCCAAAGAAATCTTACACATTTAATGCAAGTCTATCAAAATACCACTAGCATTTTTCACAGAGCTAGAACAAACTAACCTAAAATGTGTATGGAACCACAAACGATCCTGATTAGCTAAGGCAATCTTGAAATGGAAAAGCAAAGATATAGGCATCACAGTTCTGGACTCTAGGTATATTACAAAGCTATAGTCATCAAGATAGTGTGGTACTGGCACAAAAACAGACACATAGATCAATGGAACAGAATAGACAACCCAGAAATGGACCCACAACTATATGGTCAACTAATTTTTGACAAAGCAGGAAAGAATATCCAATGGAAAAAAAGACAGCATCTTCAACAAATGATGTTGGGAAAACTGGACAGCAGCACACAGAAGAATGAAATTGGACCACTTTCTTACACCACACACAAAAATGAATTCAAAATAGATGAAAGACCTAAATATGAGACAGGAAACCATACAAATCCTAGGGGAGTATACAGGCAGCAACCTCTTTGACCTCAGCCATAGCAACTTCTTACTAGACACATCTCTGGAGGCAAGAGAAACAGAAGTAAAAATGGACTTCAAGATAAAAATCTTCTACATAGAGAAGGAAACAGTCAACAAAATTAAAGGCAGCCTACAAAATGGGAGAAGATATTTGCAAATGACATATTTGATAAAGAGTTAGTATCTAAAATCCATAAAGAACTTACTCAAACCCAACACCCCCCCAAAAAAATAATCCATTTAGAAATGGGCAGAAGACATGAATAAACATTTTTCCAAAGAAGACATCCAGATGGTTAACTGACACATGAAAAGATGCTCAACATCACTCATTATCAGGGAAATACAAATCAAAACCACAATGAGATACCACCTCACACCTGTCAGAATGGTTAAAATTAACAACACAGTAAACAACAGATATTGGTGAGGATGCAGAGAAAGGGGAACCCTCCTACACTGTTGGTGGGAATGCAAACTGGTGCAGCCACTGTGGAAAACAGTATGGAGGTTTCACAAAAACTTAAAAGTAGAACTACCCTAGATCCAGCAATTGCACTACTGGGTGTTTGCCCCAAAGATACAAAAATACAGACTTGAAGGGACACATGCACCCTGATGTTTATAGCAACATTATCAACAATAGCTAAATTATGGAAAGAGCCCAAATGGCCATCAATTGATGAATGGATAAAGAAAATGTGGTATATATGTATAAATGTGGTATATATGTATTACACAATGGAATATTACTTAGCCATAAAAACAGATGAAATCTTGCCATTTGCAACAACGTGGATGGAGCTAGCATATATTATGCTAAGCAAAACAAGTCAGTCAGAGAAAGACAAATACCATATGATTTCACTTATATGTGGAATTTAAGAAAGAAAACAGATGAACATAGGAGAAGGTGGGGGGGAAGGAGAAGGAGGCAAACCATAAGAGACTCAACTATAGAGAATAAACTGAGGGTTGATGGAGAGGAGGTGGGTAGGGGATAGGCTAATGGGATTAAGGAGGGCATTTGTTGTGATGAGTACTGGGTGTTATATGTGAGTGATGAATCACTAAATTCTACTCCTGAGATCAATATTATACTATATGTATTGGGAGGCAGAGCGAGATGGCGGAGGAGTAGGAGA
Organism: Eumetopias jubatus; assembly: GCF_037043125.1. Classification (NCBI taxonomy): domain Eukaryota; kingdom Metazoa; phylum Chordata; class Mammalia; order Carnivora; family Otariidae; genus Eumetopias; species Eumetopias jubatus. The sequence goes on from NW_028274812.1 coordinate 47,013,472, forward strand.
CCTGGATTTCATCTGGTCTCAGGAATTCAGCTGAATAGGGATCAAACCATTCTGAATACCTATGAACTCAACAGGAGATCGAAGAAAAGAATAGCAACAACTCTGAACAGAGAAGCGACCACTTACAGGAAGGTAGGACGTGCGGAGAAGTGAATCTGAGGCGATATTCGGGAGGATAGATGGCGGGGGAGGGGGCCTCCGTCGGCTGCTTCTGGCAAGTGCTAGAGCCACGGAGCACAAAATCAGAACTTTTAGAAGTCGGCTCCGTTGAGGGATGTCGCTCCAATGGCTAAGCTGGGGGTGGAACCCTTGTGGGACAGTGTGGTCTCAGGACCCTCGGGGTCACAGAAAGACCGGGGGTGCCTGAGTGTGGCAGAGCTCCCAGGTGTCGGAGCGGGGAAGCCGGCTGCAGAGACGGAGCCAAGGCGCGGGCTGTCAGCTCGGGGTTGCCATAAACTGCGATCCGCGGCACAGTCAGGCCACTGCTCCTCCAGCAGGGACCCAACAACTGGCAGATCTGGGGAGACTCCCCTTCCTCCCCCGGGAGGAGCGGTGCAGGAGCGCACCGCAGGGATCTGCTGGGTTTGGAGACTCCACATGGGGTCGGGTGCCAGAGATAGAAACGCTCGGTCACTGGCCAGGTGAGCACGGAGTGCGGACGGAGATCGTGAACACAGGAGTGACTGCTTTTCTCTGGGGGCTCACTGAGGAGCAGGGCCCGGAATTCTTAGCTCCTCCGGGTGGAGACTGGGAGGCCACCATTTTCACTCTGGTCCTCCAAAGCTGTACCGAGAGCTTGCAGGGAACAAAAGCTCCTGAGAGCAAACCTGAGCAGATTGCTTAGCCCGGACCGGCAAGGGCAGGGCAATTCCGCCTCTGGCAAAGACATTTGGAAACCACGGCAACAGGCCTCTCCCCCAAAAGATCAGCACGAACAGCCAGCAAGCCAAGACCAAGTTTACCGATCAAGGAGAACCGGAGAACTCCAGCACTAAGGGAATACTGCACATAGAATTCATGGCTTTTTTACCATGATTCATTAGTTTTTCAAAGTTAATTTTTTAACTGTTTTTTTTTTGAATTTTTCTTTTTCCCTTTACAACCAACATCTTATCAATCCCTTTTTTAAAAAAAACATTTTTTATTTTTCATTTTTAGAATCATATTTTATCCCTTCATAGTAGGTACCCTTATTTTTGGCATATATATACAAGTTGTTCTCTCTTTAAAATTTTGAGATACAGTTTCTTCTAACAGATCAAAATATACCCTAAATCACTAGTGTATGGCTTTGTTCTAGTCTCCTGCCTCATCACATTCTCTCCCTTTTTTTTCTTTCTTTTTTTTTAAATCTTCTTTCTTTTTTCAAAAAACTTCTTATCAATTCCTTTTATAAAATCTTTTATAATCTTGATCTTTACACTCATCTTCCATCCCTTCATTGTATCAACCCTTATTTTGTTCATATATAAGTCTTTCTCCCTTTAAAATTTTAGGAGGCACTTTCTTCTAACAGACTAAAATATGCCCAAAATCTAGTGTGTGGCACTGATCTATGCACTAGCCTGATCATATCTGATCATATTCAGTTTTTTTTGTTTTGTTCTGTTTTTGTTTGTTTTTATCTTTATCTTTTTCTTTTTTTTTTTTTTTTGATTTCTCTTTCTTTTTTCTTTCTTTCCCTTTTTTCCCCCCTGGTTTCAGGTCTTTTCTGCTTTGTATAGAGTATATTTGCTGGGGACGTTTTTAACCTGTTAGCATTTTGTTCTCTCATTCATCTATTCTCCTCTGGACAAAATGACAAGATGAAAAAAATCACCTCAGCAAAAAGAACAAGAGGTAGTACCGTCTGCCAGGGAACTACTCAATACGGACATTAGTACGATGTCGGACTTAGAGTTCAGAATCATGACTGTAAAGATACTAGCTGGGCTTGAAAAAAGTGTGGAAGTTATTAGAGAAACCCTTTCTGGAGAAATAAAAGAACTAAAATCTAACCAAGTCGAAATCAAAAAGGCTATTAAAGAGGTGCAATCAAAAATGGGGGCACTAACTGCTAGGATAAATGAGGCAGAGGAGAGAATCAGCGATATAGAAGACCAAATGATGGAAAATAAAGAGCCTGAGAAAAAGAGAGATAAACAACTATAGGATCATGAGGGCAGAATTCGAGAGATAAGCAATATGATAAGATGAAACAACACTAGAATAATTGGGATCTGAGAAGAAAAAGAGAGAGAGAGAGGGGCAGAAGGTATATTGGAGCAAATTATAGCAGAGAACTTCCCTAATGTGCGGAAGGAAACAAGCATCAAAATCTAGGAGGCACAGAGAACCCCTCTCAAAATCAGTAAAAATAGGTCAACACGCCAACATCTAATAGTAAAACTTACGAGTCTCAGAGACAAAGAGAAAATCCTGAAAGCAGCTCAGGAGAAGAGATATGTAACCTACAATGGTAGAAACATTAGATTGGCACAGACTTATATCCACAGAGACCTGGCAGGCCAGAAAGAACTGGCATGATATCTTCAGAGCACTAAATGAGAAAAATATGCAGCCAAGAATACTATATCCAGCTAGGCTGTCATTGAAAATAGAAGGAGAGATAAAAAGCTTCCAGAACAAACAAAAACTAAAGGAATTTGCAAACACAAAACCAGTCCACAAGAAATATTGAAAGGGGTCCTCTAAGCAAAGAGAGCCTAAAAGCAGCTTAGATCAGAAAGGAACACAGACCATATACAGTAACAGTCACCTTACAGGCAATACAAGGGCATTAAATTCATATCTTTCAATAGTTACCCTGAATGTAAATGGGCTAAATGCCCCAATCAAAAGACACAGGCTATCAGATTGGATTAAAAAACAAGACCTATCGATATGCTATCTGCAAGAGACTCAGTTTAGACCCCAAGACATCCCCACATTGAAAGTGAGGGGGTGGAAAACCATTTACCATGCTAATGGACACCAAAAGAAAGCTGGGGTGGCAATCCTTATATCAGACAAATTAGATTTTAAAACAAAGACTGTAATAAGAGATGAGGAAGGACACTATATCCAACTTAAAGGGTCTATCCAACAAGAAGATCTAACAATTGTAAATATCTATGCCCCTAACATGGGAGCAGCCAGTTATATAAGCCAATTAATAACAAAAGCAAAGAAACACATTCACAACAATACAATAATAGTGGGGGACTTTAACATCCCCCTGACTGAAATGGACAGATCATCTAAGCAAAAGACCAACAAGTAAATAAAGACTTTAAATGAAACAGTAGACCAAATAGACTTCACAGACATATTCAGAACATTCCATCCCAAAGCAATGGAATACACATTCTTCTCTAGTGCCCATGGAACATTCTCCAGAATAGATCTCATCCTAGGTCAAAAATTAGCTCTCAACTGCTACCAAAAGATTGGGATTATTCCCTGCATATTTTCAGACCACAATGCTTTGAAACTAGAACTCAATCACAAGAGGAAAGTCGGAAAGAACTCAAATACATGGAGGCTAAAGAGCATCCTACTAAAGAATGAATGGGTCAACCAGGAAATTAAAGAAGAATTTAAAAAATTCATGGAAACCAATGAAAATGAAAACACAACTGTTCAAACTCTTTGGGATACAGCAAAGGCAGTCCTAAGGGGAAAGTATATAGCAATACAAGCCTTTCTCAAGAAACAAGAAAGGTCTCAAATACACAACCTAACCCTACACCTAAAGGAGCTAGAGAAAAAACAGCAAATAAAGCCTAAACCCAGCAGGAGAAGAGAAATAATAAAGATCAGAGCAGAAATCAATGAAATAGAAACCAAAAGAACAGTAGAACAGATCAACGAAACTAGGAGCTGGTTCTTTGAAAGAATTAACAAGATTGATAAACCCCTGGCCAGACTTATCAAAAAGAAAAGAGAAAGGACCCAAATCAACAAAATCATGAATGAAAGAGGAGAGATCACAACCCACACCAAAGAAATACAAACGATTATAAGAACATATTATGAGCAACTCTATGCCAGCAAATTAGATAACCTGGAAGAAATGGGTGCATTCCTAGAGATGTATCAACTACCAAAATTGAAGTAGGAAGAAATAGAAAACCTGAACAAATACCTATAACCACTAAGGAAATTGAAGCAGTCATCAAAAATCTCCCAACAAACAAAAGCCTAGGGCCGGATGGCTTCCCAGGGGAATTCTACCAAACATTTCAAGAATTAATACCTATTCTCCTGAAACTGTTCCAAAAAATAGAAATGGAAGGAAAACTTCCAACCTCATTTTATGAGGCCAGCATTACCTTGATCGCCAAACCAGACAAAGACCCCATCACAAAGGAGAATTACAGACCAATATCCTTGATGAACATGAATGCAAAAATTCTCACCAAAGTACTAGCCAATAGGATCCAACAGTACATTAAAAGGATTATTCACCATGACCAAGTGGGATTTATCCCTGGGCTGCAAGGTTGGTTCAACATCCGCAAATCAATCAACGTGATACAATACATTAACAAAAGAAAGAACAAGAATCATATGATCCTCTCAATAGATGCAGAAAAAGCATTTGACAAAGTACAGCATCCTTTCTTGATCAAAACTCTTCAGAGTTTAGGGGTAGAGGGTCCATACCTCAATATCATAAAAGCCATCTATGAAAAACCTACAGCGAATATCATTCTCAAAGCTCTCAGCTTTTCCCCTAAGGTCAGGAACGTGGCAGGGATGTCCACTATCACCACTGCTATTCAACATAGTATTAGAAGTCCTAGCCACAGGAATCAAACAACAAAAAGAAATCAAAGGCATCCAAATCGGCAAAGAGGAAGTCAAGCTCTCAGTCTTTGCAGATGATATGATACTGTATGTGGAAAACCCAAAAACTCCACCCCAAAACTGGTAGAACTCATACAGGAATTCAGTAAAGTAGCAGGATATAAAATCAATGCACAGAAATCGGTGGCATTCCTATACACCAACAACAAGACAGAAGAGAGACAAATCAAGGAGTCGATCCCATTTATAATTGCACCCAAAACCATAAGATACCTAGGAATAAATTTAACCAAAGAGGCAAAGGATCTGTACTCAGAAAACTATAAAATACTCAGGAAAGCAATTGAAGAAGACACAAAGAAATGGAAAAACATTCCATGCTCATGGATTGGAAGAACAAACATTGTGAAGATGTGAGTGCTACCTAGAGCAATCTACACATTCAATGCAATCCCCATCAAAATACCATCCACTTTTTTTCAAAGAAATGGAACAAATAATCCTAAAATTTGTATGGAACCGGAAGAGACCCCGAATAGCCAGAGGAATGTTGAGAAAGACAAGCAAAGATGGCGGCATCACAATTCCAGACTTCCAGCTCTACTACAAAGATGTCATCCTTAAGACAGTATGGTACTGGCACAAAAACAGACACATAGATCAAAGGAACAGAATAGAGAGCCCAGAAATGGACCCTCAACTCTATCGTCAACTCATCTTTGACAAAGCAAGAAAGAATGTCCAATGGAAAAAAGACAGTCTCTTCAACAAATGGTGTTGGGAAAATTGGACAGCCTCATGCAGAAGAATGAAACTGGACCACTTCCTTACACCACACACAAAAATAGACTCCAAATGGTTGAAAGACCTAAATGTTAGACAGGAGTCTATCAAAATCCTCAAGGAGAACACAGGTAGCAATCTCTTGGACCTCAGCCGCAGCAACTTCTTCCTAGAAACATCGCCAAAGGCAAGGGCAGCAAAGGCAAAAATGAACTATTGGGATTTCATCAAGATAAAAAGCTTTTGCACAGCAAAAGAAACAGTCCACAAAACCAAAAGACAACCAACAGAATGGGAGAAAATATTTGCAAATGACATACCAGATAAAGGGCTAGTATCCAAAATCTATAAAGAACTTATCAAACTCAACACCCAAAGAACAAATAATCCAATCAAGAAATGGGCAGATGACATGAACAGACATTTTTTCCAAAGGAGACATCCAAATGGCCAACAGACACAGGAAAAAGTGCTCAACATCACTCGGCATCAGGGAAATCCAAATCAAAACCTCAATGAGATACCACCTCACACCCGTCAGAATGGCTAAAATTAACAAGTCAGGAAACGACATGTTGGTGAGGATGCAGAGAAAGGGGAACCCTCCTACACTGTTGGTGGGAATGCAAGCTGGTGCAGCTACTCTGGAAAACAGTTTGAAGGTTCCTAAAAAAGTTAAAAATAGAGCTACCCTACAACCCACGAACTGCACTACTAGGTATTTACCCCAAAGATACAAATGTAGGGATCCGAAGGGGTATGTGCACCCCAATGTTTATAGCAGCAATGTCCACAATAGCCAAACTGTGGAAAGAGCGAAGATGTCCATCGACAGATGAATGGATAAAGAAGATGTGGTATATATACACAATGGAATATTATGCAGCCATCAAAAGGAATGAGATCTTGCCTTTGGAATGAGGTGGTTGGAATTGGAGGGTGTTATGCTGAGTGAAATAAGTCAATCAGAAGAAGACATGTATCATATGACCTCACTGATATGAGGAATTCTTAATCTCAGAAAACAAACTGAGGGTTGCTGTAGTGTTGGGGGGTGGGAAGGATGGGGTGGCTGGGTGATAGACATTGGGGTGATAGACCATGTGCTATGGTGAGCTCTGTGAATTGTGTAAGACTGGTGAATCACAGATCTGTACCTCTGAAACAAATAATGCAATACATGTTAAGAAAAAAAAGAAGAAGAAGATAGCAGGAGGGGAAGAATGAAGGGGAGTAAGTCAGAGGGGGAGACGAACCATGAGAGATGATGGACTCTGAAAAACAAACTGAGGGTTCTAGAGGGGAGGCGGGTGGGAGGATGTGTTAACCTGGTGATGGGTATTAAAGAGGGCACATTCTGCGTGGAGCACAGGGTGTTATGCACAAACAATGAATCATGGAACACTACATCAAAAACTAATGATGTAATATTTGGTGATTAACATAACAATTAAAAATTAAAAAAATATTATACTATATGTTAACTAGAATTTCAATAAAAACTTGAAACAAAAAAATATATATATAAAGCCACCCAATCTATGGTATTTTGTTATTGCAGCCTGAGTTGAATAAGACAAATGATTTCTTCCCTCAAGAAACAATGTAATGATTAATCAAACTTGTATAAAATGTTATGCTTAAAAACTTCTAAGATACAAGAGGGCACAGAATAAAGCATTCATGATGTGGTCGGCTTGGTCAAGAACACTTTGTCCTTTAAGACAGAAAAGATGGAAGAAGAGATCTCAAAATCATGTTGTAGATCATGTCATAGAAATTTGGTGGAATGTTTTAGGATTTAGGCATGTGACTAAAGGAGAGAGAAAGACAAAGTATATCTCCAGAATTCAGAAGGCTCTAATGTGGAATAAAGAAGAGGTTGATTTCAAATCATGCTCAAGTGCTAAAATAGGATCAATAAGTGGACATTCCCGGAAGATAATTTAAATTTCATAAACAAGTTGTATTGGAAGTTACTGCCTGTATGAAAATTAAGTAGTTAGTGAAAAAAGCATTTTGAAGGAAGGTATTCCTGTCTCAGAAAGTAAAGTAGGGATATAGTGACTCTAAGTTCTCTTCAAACTCTAATTTATAAAATTAAATTTTGGGATTTCACATTTTGATTTTAAGCATGTATTAGACATAGTCATATTTTATAGAATGAGCACCTATAAATCATGGATTATGATGTTAAAATAACAACTAAAACCCATTTCATATTTCTTTCTTTTAATGAAACCATTGGATTATAGTAGAATTGGAGTGTCTGTGTGTGTGTGTGTGTGTGTGTGTGTGTTTAAGCGCATTGTTGTTTTATGTGCACACATTTGGGATATAGTTTGCTGATAGAATATAAAAAGATCAGAGGAAATTTAAACTCATCTTGAAAAAAAGGCATGCTTCTTTTTTTCTGGAAGGTTTAGGTTTGTATTGTTTTGCTGCATCTATTGTTTAACTATTGTTTAAAACATGGCCTTTATATTATTAGTTGTTACTTATTACTTGTGGCCTACTGTCAATTACTACAACACGGGACATATTGCATTATTGAGTGTTTTGTATGGGTAGAACTTCGTAAAAGTAATTAACAAAGTACACTGAAAGTAATAATCAATGTTAACAACAGTTATGTAGATAAAATCATTTTCATAAACAAAATGCCCTAATTAGTCTGAATTCTTTCTTGATGAAACATAGGAGCTCTAGACAATAACCTTCTCAATATCTTTAATTCGCTGGAGCACCTCTAGTGATGATAATAGTCTCAGAAATCTATCATATGCAACTACTTTCCTTGGGAGATTAACATCTTTAATGCTTCCTCCGTACTGATAATATTAAGCTTTTGGTAGCCATTTTTTGGATGGTTGCCATTTAACTCTGTACTGCATGTAAATTTTAGTCAATGTGTTTTTGATAGCTTATTCATTCAAAAAATATAAACACATACTATATGATATCTACACACTAAGGATACAAAAGTTTTTTGGATTATGTGTTTGACTTTTACAAGTGATAAATTATCAATGGGTTTTTATAATTCAATATATTTCTACATAGATGTGAATTTATGTATTTTAAGAAACTTTGTTCAAATTTGTTCAAAATTTCAAAGTAATTTTGGCAATAAAACAATTTTTGTTTGTATGAAACTAAAGTCTTCTTTTGATACATCTAGCTGTATAGATAGATCTCTATCTATCTATCTATCTATCCATCTATCTATCTATCTATCTATCATTTATTGATCAAAATCCCAAGATAACTGGGTTAAATAGATAGAAGTTAACTCATTACTCACTTAAAAGAAGCAAGATGAAGGTTATCCTGGGCTGGTGTAGTGGCACATGGCCAGAGATGCAGGCATCTTTTATCTTGCTGCTTCTCCATCATCAGCACACAACTTCCACCTGATTCTTCTAGATGGCTACGTCAGCTCAGGCATTTCATCCACATTCCAGTAAGCAGGAAGAAGAAGAAGAGCCAAAAACAACATTGCAGAGATTTCCTGTAGGCTACCATACAGCATATTGACCTGTCTCTCATTGGTCAGAACTTAGTCACTGGACTATATCTCACAACAGGGAACGCTATGAAAGATGGTCTTAATTTTAAGCAACTAAAAACACTCAATTTCTGAAAAAAGGATAACTAGTATTTATGCAAGTTGTTGTCTCTGCTACACTTTACTTAAAAGACTCTTGAAAAATAAAATAATTTATAGACATCCTATCCTGAATGAGTGGTTTTTGGTGGCCATGTTCAGAAAATATAGTTAGAGAGCTGGAAGAACAGAATATAGAGCTATTTTAAAGGGATTCCCAAAATGCATAAATGAAAAAACACCTGGGCAAGAACTTGGGAACAGGAAGTTGAGTCATTCTACTTTTATAATTTACATACGTAAGTATTCTTCTTCTTGTGATGAAATCGTAGATCTTTAAATTAGAGAACGTGCTAGATATAGTCAATTTTAATATCGTCAGAAAATTAAGGTAAAAAATAAATACACAATTTGTGTAAGAACAAAAATAATAATGGCCAATATTTATGGACTAGTTACCACATACCAGGAAGCCCTTTACATATTGTTATTGCATTTGGTCCTCACAACAACCCTAGGGAATTGATGCTTATATTATTTCTTTTTAGAGATGAGGAAACCGATGAGCAGAGAGGTTAATTGCGTTGCCCACATTCACAGGGACATGAGGATGCTGAGATAGGTCTTGAATCCTGTAACAGAATTCAAAGCCCTCATTCCTGACCACTAAACTAATGCTTTCTCTCATCTGTTGGTACATAACAGCATCCTGGATAAAAGCTCAGAGATGACCATTCTAAATCTGCTTTCCTCTTCTACTGTCAGGACAGTTAAGAGTTCCTCCGGCTTGTCCCTCTAGCCTTTCCTCCACTTTCAACATCACCATCTGGGAATTCCTAGGGACATTCTTTTAACTTCTCAGGCTTCTCTCTGACTCTTGACCCCGAAGAGTACCTGTAAACAACTTTTCTGAAAACCTGGGTCTCATCTACATTCCTCTCTTCTGCAAACTTCATTGCTCGTGTTAAAAACAGAGTTATTTATGTTAAGCCCTACATCACCAAACCAAGACTTAATTATAGTTTCATCTCTCCCAAAAATGGAATCTTAATCCAATCAGGAGTAGCTTGATCAGCAGCCGTTAGGTAATCTTCCTGAGAAACCACTGCTATCCCCTAAAGGAAAGTAACCTTGCAATAACCAACCAACTTTCTTTTGACCAGCACAATTTTCTTACTCCCATTTCCTTCTGGCTATCAAAATCTTTAATTTTGTATAGCTCCTTGGAGCTCCTTTCTATCGGCTAGGTTGGATGCTGACAGAGGTGAATCAATTTTTGTTCAAACTCTTAAAATTTTTAATATGCTTCATTTTATCTTTTAAACACCTGTGACCTCAAAACTCCATTTTCCCAAACTTTTTCCAATTTCTTGCCTTCAGACTTTCACCACTATGCTTCTGCATCCCATCCTTATCGCCTTAGTAATTTGAATCCTGCCAATGTCCTTGGCTTCAATCCTTGCTCTTTTTTCAACTTGATGTTAGAGCCACCTTGGCCGTGAAGGGCTTACAGTGCAACATGATTCTATCCCATCAGGGCCTTCACACTTGCTATTCCCTCTCATGAAATATTCTTTGCCCCTTCTCATTCATCATTTAACTCCTACTTCTCCTTTAGGTCTCGATGATTTATTCATCACTTCTCAGAGAAGTTATTCCTAATCTCCTGAGTTTGGTCATTTTCCTTCTTGTGCATTCTGCAGCATCCAAATTCCTTGCTACTTAAAGTGAGGTCTGTAAGGCCAGCCTGTAGCACTGGCATTACTTAGAAGTCTGCTGGAAATACAGAACCTCAGGCTTCTGCTGGATTTACTGAACCAGTATTTGCATTTTAATAAGATCCCCAGGTCATTCAGATGCACATTAAAGGTAAGAAGCCCTGTCCTTTTGGATCACCTTTCATAATTGTATGGCATGACTGGAATCCATTCTTTTATACAGAATCCTGCCTTATATAAAATATAAAGATGCGTTCCATGAGGGCAAGGGCCTGAGCGGTCATTTTCACTGCTTTATTCACAGTTCCTGGTACAGTGCATTACCTACAAAAAAACACTCAACATAATTATTGAATGTTCAACAGATTTTGTATATTTTGTATAGAGCAACAAACATAAATCAAAATGATCAGAACAATCTAGCAAAGATGACCTATAGCTATAAATTGCTTACATTTGTCTTTTCTCCAAAGAGTAAAATAGTGTAATTATTATAGCACCTTACCTAGAGCATACTATTTTATGATATATTCAATTCATGCAAAATGTAATCTAAACTTTGACATGTATTAGTGTCAAGAGTTCACAGAAGTATCCAATGGATGTACTATCAAATGACTATACTTAAAAAAACTGGTATTAGATGGCACACAAAAAATAATGGATCTTTCAATATGCTTTGCTAGCTATGATGATAACATTGAAGTCAAAGTTTCTTTCTTTTTTTTTTTTGGCAGTGAAAGGCAATGCTATTTTTTTTCTTTGTACCTCTGAAAATACATTTATAGTGTAGGGGTAGAAAAGGTTGGGCTTGGGGTAGTAAATTGGTGAGGAAATAACAAGTTTTTTTTATAGTCTTCTCAGCCCTAAATTTCTTATTTCTGGTGGTAAGTATGTCTCTCTTCCTCCACATACAGGGAAGTTACCTTTCACATGGGAAATTCATTTCCTGCTTTCAGGGGGACAAAGAAGCATCAGAGTGTCCTTCTTACAATGGCTGTTTTGCAAGGAATTTTAATTCAAAATAGTTAAATATGCCAAATTGGCATATTTTGGGTGGCACATTCTGCTGCCTTCAATAAGACTGAGACTTTAATTTGTATTTGGGAAACTGAAGTTTTACTAAAAACACTATAAGGGAATAAAAGTTTACTTGTCCATCAATTATAATGGAAACTACTTCTTCCTAATTGCTACTACCACCATGAAGCATAAAATTAAGCAATAACTATATGGGATACTCTTGGAAGCATATCTAGTGGACTAAAACAAGATGAATTTCCTCTCTAAGGTTATTGTGGCTATTAAATCAAAGCCTCTTGAACAGTATGAAAGTTGGGGTTGGTGTTTCTTGCATGTTATCTCCAGCTAGGTGTGATATGGATTTTAAAATGTTCTGAGTCAGTGACATTTAACTATCCAATCAACTTTGATGTAATAAGATACTGTCCTTGCATGAGCCTGTAGTTTGTCTTTGATTTTGTTTTTCTGAGCAAATCTTGGTGATTATATCTCTTACCTTATACTTGAGTTTCAGATGACTGGGTGATTCAGGGACTGAACTTGATTAGAATCCTGTCATTACCTGTTTGAATAAAAAGTCTTTATTTATAAAAGAAGTATAGAGATGAAAAGTTCTCAGTAAAACATGTTTGGTAATTGGGAGTTTCTGACAAATTACAGTCAAGAGCACTTCTCCCTTTCAAGATTCCACAGGCCTCCTTCGGCTTACAGAGTTATTGATTGAGCAATGATGGAACTACTCTTTTTCTACCCCGAAAAAAATGAGAGGCCATGAGAGGCCCAGCTCATCAGCGATATAGGTATTAGGCCTCTGTGATTAGGCACCTGTGATTTCAAGGGAAGTAAATGTAAAGTTCTGGTCTCTCCTACTAGCTGGAAATTTTTGCTTTTCTTTTAAAAATGGAATCTACTATGTCAGCATGTTTAAGTCATCTTTATGCAAAAGTTTGAATGGAATCATCACACAATATGCCTTTTGTTGTCATTTGTATCTCACACTTCTCAGAATAATGTGAAACATGCCTTATAAATATCAGAAGTCAGGGATTTCTGAGCCATTTCATATTTTGTGTTATTCGACTTTACTTTTCCTCTCATGGGCCGTCATCCTAATATATCAGCAAAGTATCATTTCCATCCATTTTTTACTTGTCTGTTGCTTCAATATTTAATTTGCCTTGATAATCTCTACCAAAAAAATTGAAATATTGGTGGGACTTATTTTAATAGGTCTGCAGCATCAAAGAATAGACACAAATATAACAGTGAGTATAAACTGCAGCCTGATATTCCATATAACGTGACAGATCATGTGACTAATCAGCAAGTATTCACCCTACCGAACTGTGTGAGAAGTTTGCTACTCTCTAGAGGGAAGGGAGAAGAAAATGGACTTCCTTTTGGAGGTTGTGATTAGCATCCTTGTCATCATCATCATGTAGAGAGACAATAACTTTACTGACCTCATCTTTTCAGACTCCACTGATCAAACAAGAACCAACTCAAACTTCAGTCCATCCAAAATGCAAATTTTATCATACAACTAATTTTGGAAAAATTATCTGGAGAGAAGTCCATGATGACATTGTAAATGTTTAGTGATAAAAGCAGGCTCCAAGCCCGTGTGTATATATTACAGCATACTCTAATTTGTCTTCAGGAGAAAACCTCTTAAAGCATGTATGAGTTGGATATATTTTTAAAAAAACTACAGAAGAATAAAAATACTGTGGTGATTCCTGTAAAAAAAAAAAAAGAATAGACACAGAAGAAAAATATGTATCATTACATCAAAGCTAGGACTCCCTCATTTTAGCAAGTACACTTGTTGGTGTCTTCCATGGTGGGCCTTGTTCTGGTTAGTTGTTCTGCAATATGTTTCATCTTTATGGCTTAGAAACTAGAAAAATATGGCTACACCCACCATAAGACAGACTAATTTCACCGAAGTGAAATGATTATTATCTTGTTTGTCATGTGGTCCTGTGCTGTATAGATGATTTCAAAGATCTGCCAAAACTGAAGGTGCACTGTAGCAGAGTCCAGCAAATGTTTAACCAACGTGGTGGGTTGCGTCAATCAGTTGAGCTCTAGTACTGAAACACTCCTTTAAAAATGATCTAAATAAGATCTGCATTTTAGTAGAAAAAGAAAGCATTTATCCTTACAAATAGGACACCTAAAAATGCATTGACTTTGACAGCAATGCTGCGCTAAGGTGTAATAAAATTGATGAGCCCATATAATAAAATTTATGGAACCAGAGTGAATTCAATTTATTTGAATATGCTCAGTTATGTTTTTGTTTATTCCCACAGCAGATGTTTAATTTACAAACCAGGCAATTACGACAGCTCTTCCAAACAAATAAGAGCAGATTAGTCAAACGTTCACATCAATTTTTATGTTTATCATTAGTTTTATGAGGTGTCATGAATATTCAGTGGTAAAAGAAACTATCATTGTGGTACCTGGAAAACCTCAAAATGATGTTTTGCATCTCTAAATGCTATTTCCCCCTTTTGATAAACCTATTAATGTGTGTTGTCTCTTATTACGAGTAGGGTTTACGGGCTACAGTGGAAAAAACAGTCATTCTCTCTAGGGATCTTGCACAGTCTAATCAATGTGCTGATGGCATTTTTGTGGAAAGTGTGTGAAAATGTATAGGTGACCATATTTTGATTTTACTATGCAGATAAGGACATCTTTGTATATTCTGGAAAATTATCATGCAGATTTATAAAATTTTAATTGTACTTAAAAATTATAGCTCATCGTGCTTTCATTTCTAAGTTTAATTTGCTTCCTCTCATTGAAACACCTTTTGTTACACGAAGGGAAAGTTTTGCTTTTCCAGACACCAGACCTGTTGTGGCTCTCAATGTGAACATGGAGAGAGGAAGTCTTAACATGGAGCCATTTATGAGGGAGATTCTCACACAGCAGTTTTATTTTTCTTCTTGGTGCTTAAACTGTCAAAATAAAAAGGCGGTGGCTCCATTATGAATCAGTAAAACTACATGGCATCATCCATAAACGAGGAAGAGATAATTCTAGCCTGGCTGCTTTTGAATGGATTGCACTTTGACAAGCTCTGTTCTAAAAGCAGTGAAATGTCCTCAATATCCTAACTGGATTCCCACAATGCCTTTTCCCCAATCCATTGTAATGGCAGTTTTCCTGTCATTAATCAACATTCAGACTGAAAAGAAAATTAGGAGATCTATGTGTTGAAATAGATCTGGAGGGAATAGCTTTGATAGAAATATTTTCAATGTAAGTTATACCAAGTGCTCAAACAGAACTTGGTGGAAAACATGCTTTTATTGTTAAGGGTGTTTTGAACTGAACTCTAATATATATTTTTTGGTGTTCTTTTTGTTGTTGTCTTTACTAATGTACTTTTTCTGACAACAACCAAAACATCATCTGCTTCTTCATCTGCTTCTTTGTTATCAGTTACAATTATTTACAGTAGAAATCTCCCAGGACTGTTAACTTTTTAAAATACGTGTGTGTGTGGTGTGTGTCTTTGTGTGTTAACTTTAAAAAAGTTAAGTTATATAACTATATATTAGTTATATAAGTTACATAATTATATTAAAAGTTATATATATCTCTCTATATAACTATATATAACTTTTTAAAAGTTAACACACATATATATGACATGTGTATATATATACATATATATCTCATAATGATACATAATATATCAAGTTCCACATATGACTATTATATGTTCTAAAACTGAACACAAGCCATGTCAGAATATCATTTAGTGTATAGTCACCTCTTGGATTCTTACTGAAATTTCTAAACGAATTAGTCATTTAATATTCAAAACTGAATCTCAGTTTGGGTTTCATATTCCTATGATGTCTATTTGCAAGGTGATTTTTGACTTATACACACATACATATTCTTGATTTGGCTTATTTTAGCTAGATGATTCCATTTCCATCAATTGGGTGGAGGACAATAGACTAAACGTTGTTATATTTCTTTTTAATTTTGCTTTTTAGATCCACTAATAACAATGATATAAGGGGGTGATAGGGATGAGGGTTTGTAGGGCACAAAAGAAACACAAGCCTTCCACAAGAAAGCACACAGGAACAGACTGCTCCCAGCTCTAGATGTACTGTTCAGTAAAGGCAATGCCACTCTAAGGAAGTAATGACATCCTCTTCAGGAAGAAGCTAAAATACACAGGCACATAGAAAAGGCCGCCGAAGAATAATTGCACACAAGTACATTGGTACCCAGTATTCTTTTGGGAATCTGGGAGATGCAAAAAATGGTATGCTCCTTGTTCTCAGACTACAAAGCTCTTACAAAATATGAATAACCAGTGGGCTTTGCTTTGCTGGTAACAGGAACACATCCTTTCAAATTGAAGCCTGATAAGATTATCTGCTCATCTTCCACAGCAGTCTCTTACAAAGAACATGATGGTCTCTGTGTGTGACAGAACGAGATTCTTCGCAAAATGCAAACCAAGATGTTCACATTTACGGTTGCTATACTAACAATTCACTGTAATTGTGTCTTGTCTTTCATTTTCTGAATGCATTTCATAGTTTGCCTCTAAATACTTTGGATCTTTATATTTTATTTCATCATTGTTCTGCAGTGGCAAACATTACAAATATTTCTGTTCAATGAGACAAAACCTTTTGACTGTCATAAAAACATACAAAGCAAAATTCCTTATCTTTTAAGGGTTTTCCAAATAACTGGAAGTCAAAATTATTAACTGCTGAATCAAAGGGGTCAATTTAGACTAATAAACACTAAAGGTCTTGTAGATAAAGTATGGGAAATTTGTTCTTTTTTTTAAGATTTTTTTTTTTTTTATTTATTCGACAGAGAGAGACACAGCGAGAGCAGGAACACAATCAGGGGGAGTGGGAGAGGGAGAAGCAGGCTTCCCGCGGAGCAAGGAGCCCGACGCGGGGTTCGATCCCAGGACTCTGGGATCATGACCTGAGCCGAAGGCAAACGCTTAACGACTGAGCCACCCAGGTGCCCCAAGAAGTAGATTTTAAACTGTAGGTTACAATGTAGAATCTGAGACAGTATCAGTGTATTTTTGACATACTATTATATTAAAATCCATCAATCCTTCTTTTTTCTTTTAACGATTTTATTTATTTATTTGAGAGAGAGAGCATAAGCAAGAGAGCACAAGCAGGGGGAGCAGCAGAGGGAGAGGTAGAAGCAGATTCTCCACTGAGCAGGGAGCCTGACGTAGAGCTCGATCCCAGAGCCCTGGGATCATGACCTGAGCTGAAGGCAGACACTTAGCGACTGAGCCACCCATGCAACCCCGGAAATTTGTTCTTCTAATGCATTGAACACAATTTCCAACTGAACTTATATTTCCAATTGTTAGATTTATGGTTGTTTCAATCCATCATCTAGGTGGAATTCATTTCCTTGTTTTAATATAGTAAATGTATATAAATAAAATAATGCAAATATAAAAGAATAAGTATAAATAAAAATAGCATACTCATGAATATAAATATTTTTGTGCTTTGCTAAATATTGAAGTGTTTTCTGTGAAGCAGTTTTTTTAATAAAGTAATATTTTTAGTCTATCATCTTATATATGTCATAAGAAAAAGTTTTATATTTTGTCTTTTTATTTTAATAACAAAATTTTATTCATTAGCATATTTCAAAATTAAATCACATTTACTTTTCTTTTTTATTGAAGTATAATTAACATTCAGTGTTATATTATTTTCAGGTATACAACAATTCCATACATTACTTAGTGCTGATCAAGATAAGTGTACTCTTAATATCCTTTATCTATTTCATGTATCCCCTACCCACCTCCCCTCTGGCGACCACCAGTTTGCTCTCTGTATTTAGAAGTCTGTTTTTTGTCTCTTTTTTCCTTTGTTCATTTGTTTTGTTTCTTAAATTCCACATATGAATAAAATCATATGGTATTTGTCTTTCTCTGACTGACATTTCACTTAGCAATATATCCTTCAGGTCCATCCATGTTGCAAATAGCAAGATTTCATTCTTTTTTTTTAAGATTTTATTTATTTATTCATGAAAGACAGAGAGAGAGAGAGAGAGAGGCAGAGGGAGAAGCAGGCTCCCAAGGAGCAGGGAGCCCAACGAGGGACTCGATCCCAGGACCCTGGGATCATGACCTGAGCTGAAGGCAGACACTTAACCATCTGAGCCACCCAGGCGCCCTTTCATTCTTTTTTTAATGGCTGTGTAATATATATATATATGTGTGTGTAATATATATATCACATCTTCCTTATCCATTCATCTATGGATGGATACTTGGGTTGCTTCCATATTTTGACTATTGTAAATAATGCTGCAATAAACATAGAGGTGCATATATCTTTGTGAATTAGTGTTTTTTGTTTTCTTTGGATAAATACCCAGTAGTGGAATTACGGGATCATATAGTAATTTGATTTTTAATTTTTTTGAAGAGCCTCCATACTGTTTTTGACAGTGGCTGCATCAGTTTGCATTTCCATCAGCAGTGCATAAGCTTTCCTTTTTCTCCACATCCTCGCCAACAATTGTGATTTCTTGTCTTTTTATTTCAGTCATTCTGACAGGTGTGAGGTGATACCTTATTGTAGTTTTGATTTGGGTATTTCCCTGATGATCAATGATGTTGAACATCTTTTCATGTGTCTGTTGGCCATCTGGATGTCTCCTTTGGAAAAATGCCTATTTAGGTCCTCTGCCTATTTTTAATTTTTTTTTGATGTTGAATTGTGTAAGTTCTTTATATATTTTGGACATTAACCTCTTATCAAATATATCATTTGTGAGTATCTTCTCCCATTTAGTAGGCTGCCTTTTTGTTTTGTTGATGCTTTTCTTTGCTATGCAAAAGCTTTTTGGACATAATTTCATTTTATTCATTCCTGAAAACAGACAACAGCAACCACTTAAAGATACAAAATAGTATTTCAGAAGGAACACTGGACAGAAAATGTAGAATGCTGGTCAAGTTACATAATTTCTCATTCTTTCATGCATTCATTTATTCAACATTGACTGAGTTGATCCTTATTCAACTAATTATTTACCTCACACCTACTATTTTCTAGTTAAGGGGATGCAAATATAAATGTCTACCTTACCTTCAATTGATGATGTCAAAGTATAGTGTGAGAAATGGACTCACCATGTGAAAATTGGGGCACCAACTGCTTTGAGCCTTGTTTCATTAGATGTGGAGTAAAAGGTGATACTGGATATCTCTAAAACATGTTTCAGACTTTACATTGTTTAATTTATCCACTTTGGTTAATTTTTCAAAGATAAAAAAACCAATAACCTAATAATTAAATACTATATTTAGTATTTATATAAATTTAATACATATATGTTTAATCCATTTTGAATGTTACAAAATATATTCATAGTTCTAATAATATCTTCAATGATCAATCTTTACTGCTTTGAGGGTTTTTTTTTAATTGAGATATAAGTAACATCTAAGATTATATGAAACTAACACCTGAAACTAAGGTGTACAACATCATGTTTCAATGTTTGTGTATATTGTATAACAATAACCATAATAAGTCTAGTTAATATTCATAACCACACAAAGTTAAATATTTTTCTTGCAATGGGATCTTTTAAATTTTACTGTCTTATCAACTTTCAAATATATAATACAGTATTATTAACTATAACTACCATGATGTACATTATATTCTCAGGACTTATTTATTTTATAACTGGAAGTTTGTACCTTTTGACCACCTTCACCTATTTTGCTCTCCCTTGGCCCCCCACCTCTGGCAACCACCAATCTCTTCTCTGTATCTATGAGTTTTTTCGATGTCACAAATTAACAAATTTTCATTTTCAAATTATGAAAATGAAAATTGAAGAAGAAAACCACACAAGGTCCAAAATGGGGTAATCAGAATGAGATGTTTCTCTTTACATGTATCTGTACTGAGTTTCTGAATTCCTATAATGATATTTTGAACTGCATCTGCTTAGTGGTAGAAAACAGTACAATAAAATTAAAAAATATATATATAACACGTTTGCTATCAACAAGAGTTTTAAAGTATGAAATTGGTCTTTTTTTCATTTTCATAATCTTTCAGCTTTTTATCTACTTTTATTGACCTTCTATGAGTTAGTTTCCCAAGCTCTCTTACTTTTAACCCTTGCTCCAGTTTTATGTAAATAAATAATGCACATATTTAAAAAGAGTTATTTAAACTAGTTTATTAAAGTTGCTTTCCTCAGCTTGACTCTTTAAAGGTCAAATGGCCACATGATATTGAAGTTGTAAGGGATTTCAGAGATCATCGGAGTTATTCTCTTCTAAAATGTCACCGGCGGGCAGCAATCTCGTTCTTTCTGAAATAATTTGGGTGAAAAAGGATTCAGCCTTTTCACTGCTGGTCAGCTCTAATTGCTAAAAACTGTTTCTTTGGCTTTACTAAAGTCTGTTTGGGGAAAGAGAAAGACAATGAATCATATTCCCTTTCTTCCAAATGTTAAAGTTAATGAGGAATGAAGGAAATAAGGCTTAAAGGGAGCAAATAGAGTGTTTTCTAAAAAATAATGAGTGGATGGCTTTATGTGAGTGGGAGCAGCAGAACACATGTGAAGGAAAATAACATTAGAAAGGTAGATTTATAATTATAAATGCTCACTAGTAATTCTTGACTCTTATCTTTCCTCCTTCCCTCCTTCCCTCCCACCGCAACCTATGTCCCCAAATTCCAGGATAGTATACTCTCAAAGACAGTGACATTCAAGCTTTGTAACTGTATCTTTATCAACCTAATCATCTTAATCATCTAAAAAATTGTATGATAAAATATACTTTACTTAGAAATTTTATACATGTGTTATGTGATAAGGATCCACCACTTACTAACTTAAACTATTTATTTAACCTCTTGGAGTACCACTATTCTCCCATTAAAATAGGTTATGATGAAAACACTAACTCTGGGCGCCTGGGTGGCTCAGTTGGTTAAGCGACTGCCTTCAGCTCAGGTCATGATCCTGGAGTCCCTGGATCGAGTCCCGCATCAGGCTCCCTGCTCGGCAGGGAGTCTGCTTCTCCCTCTGACCCTCCCCCCCCCATGTGCTTTCTCTCTCTCTCTCATTCTCTCTCTCTCAAATATAAATAAATAAATAAGTCTTTAAAAAAAAAAGAAAACACTAACTCTATAGGGTTATTGGGGAGATTACACACACACACACACACACACACACACAGACACACACACAAACACACATAACTGAACTGTGACTGACAATGGTAGATACTATTTAAATTTTAGATGGTAGTGGTATTAATTGAATTAATTATCTTTAAATTTATAAAGCAAAATTTTACATATAAATTAAAAGACAATAGGGTTAAACAAAAAATAAATTAATTCCTACTACTCTAGAAACTAGCAAAGTCATTAAAGATTTTGAGTAGCCGAATAATATTCCCTTCCCTGGTTTTCCTTTGGGACAAAAGAACATCCCATCTCTAAGACTCGTAATTTACAGCATAAGATTGACTGGCAATGTTACTTACCAGCCCAACTAGATTTTAGCAGTTTTTAAACCCAAACAGACAGTATTGAACATGTTCTATCTGATTTTCCAATAATCTGAATCAGTCTTCTACTAAGTCAGCTCAAACAAAACTGGGTTACTTTATGAATTGCCCTGTATAATGGACATATTCTGTTTTGTTATCTGCTGTGAACTGAAAAGACCAACTCATGGAATTGGCTTACTTATGGGAATTAATTTGCTTTTTGTAGAGAAATATCCCTAATATCAAAGAAATACATGTACGGAAATGTAAAATAAATCAAATTGCTGTAATATAATGAGAACTGTATTTGTTGCACACCTAAACTCTGCCTAATTCTAAATCCTAACTACACCCCTAAAAGTGTAATTCTTAGAGCAAGTTAGTGTCTGCATTTGTTCCTTCATTGGCAACATAGGGATGAGAACCTACCCATTTCATAGTGTTGTTTGAGGAGTATTTCAGGTGACCCATGCAAAGTGCTAACAACCGTAGCCAGCATATGTTGACCATTATTTTATTATTATATAGTTGAAACTATATTGATATAATGTAAGCACTTGTAATTTCTAAATTTACTTTAGTTGTTATGTAGATAATTTTAATAATTTGGTTATGGGTAATATGGAGAGAAATATAGAAAAGCATTTAACAAACATAAAGCATAATTACTCAGTCACAAAAGACTGATGACAGGTACTCCTAAACCAACCTGGACCCTGCAGCTTTTGCAGGACAACTTCCTTTTGTGTTTATTCTTTTACTCAATGAACAGTATCAATTTATAGTTGTAGAATATTTTTCAAGATTATTAAATACCATTTAATCAACAAGTCACAATTTAAGGTATCACAAGTATTTTAAAAATTTAAACTTCATCCCCATATCAAATTCCTGAGATATGTTCAATAGTTTAACTTATTTTATAGTTGAAGAAACTGAGACACAGAGTAGTGAAATAAGTTCCTGTAGGTCACAGAACTAAGATATGGCAGAACTGGAATTCCAACCCTAGCAATTTGGATCCAAAGCCTGAGCTCATAATCATCATGTTACGTTGTCTTTTGAATGATGGGAATGAGAAAATACATGTGTATATTTCTTCTCAAACTTACACCCAACACCAAACAAACAAACAACAACAACAAAACACAGAGGTTGTGAAACCTTTGAAGATTCACCTCTGCAATTGTTACAATAGTTATTTGTCTAGTGGAGAAGCTGGGTAAACATCTAGCAGACTAGCAAAATAGTACGAATTGTTTCTACACACCAACAATTCAGGTATATTACACAACAAATAATTCCTCTACTATGTTTCCCTAGGCACCAGAAGGTTCACACTTACTGGAAAGGTCTTCACTTCTGTCCCTTAATACCTAAAGTAAAAAGAGGCTATAATAAATACTCCTCAATTATTACTAGGAGCTAAATTTTAAAGTTCAAAATGTACTTTTTATGATGTATTTAATGTGTTTCACCTTTAACCTAAAGTGGAAATTTTGGCTAAGTTTTCCACACATTAAATTTGCCCCTGATTCGCTCTTCTGTAACCAAGTTGTTGTTGTTGTTGTTGTTTGTTAATCTGCGAACAATCTGAGAGAATTTATTTTCCATGCATTTATAGACATTTCTTCAAACAAGAGAACTTGGTACTCTGGGAAATAGAGTAACTTGTGAAAAAACATATACATGTGGCTTGTCTGCTTGTTTCCCCCAGGCCCTTCTCTCTCTCTAACACTACAGTACACCTCTTACTGCTAGTTAAATATTTCTTCACTACCTCAAATTAAGCATTATAAGAACCTTTTTTCCACATTAGTAGCAACTTTGTGCCACGGAAGTCTTTTATATATGATACCAAAATTATTGAAACTTCTTAATTAAAAGATCTGTAGTATATTAGTTATTATTATTATAGCAGCGACGAGAAATTTACAATAGACTCTTGGTGTGAGAGGCTTTCTCGAGATTTCAGCTGTAGCCAAAAACAAATCCAATTCCTTGCATGATAGTACTTCTGAATGCATTTCTTACACCCTCACGGTCTGATTCCTCCCCTTCAGAGAGCTGGGGTTGGGAAGGCAGCCAGAGTCAGGCAATTTCTAGGTAAGGATTGAAAGCACCTACAACTCCAATCCTGATAAGGATGCCAAGATTAAATAAAGTCTAGATACACACCTAAGACAAATATGCCAAAAGATGAGTGAGAGTGGGGGAACCCAAAGAGAATGGAAATACCAGAAATGGAGAGAGTGAGCAATAAAGAGTAGCCCAGCAAATGCCTGGGTATCTATGAGAGCCTTCTCTGTGGGATAGCACATACTTCTGAGGACGCATTAGATTCATGGAAGGGAATAGTTAGTTACATCATCCTCACCAGGAGTTAAGACTTGGAAAAGATAGAGGAGAATGGATTGTGGCTGAATATTTCTTTCCTTCTTAGGAAAATGAGAGGAGAATCTAAGCTTGATTTTCATGCTTCTCAACCCATTGTAGAAACCTAGGGATCAGAAGGAGAGAAAATTATATGGGAGTTAGCTGGGGTGAAATTGTTGATATCCCTTAGGCTTTTCTCAACACGGTAGACCAAGTGACTGAATATTACTGGCATGAGGGTGTGCCCCACAGGCATGTTGCCTGTTTACTACTTTTTCTTGAATACCAGTGTACACCATTAAATTTGACACAGTTTTAGTCTCTCTTGTATTTTTTTTTATGTTTTTCAGATATTAACAATAAGTGAAAATAATACTGTTTACTTATGTTAGACAGCTGGTGAATATTTTAAGCTCAATATCACATTTAGTGAAAGAAATCTCACTATTCAAAGAGGTAAAAGAAAAATTGTGAGATTGTGTTCAAAATCAAGTCTGCTCAGCCACTGAGGCTTGCCAGAACTCCTGTCATAATCATTGTGTCCCAAGATTGAAATTTCCTTAAAGATAGTGATCGTGCCTTTTACTGCATGATCTCATCAAGTTGAGGACATCAGGTCCTGTTTATTAACAAATCTTTTAATCCTTAAGTATATAAAGTTAACATGATCAAATTTCCCACCAGGTAAATACTTTAACATACAAAATGCATTTTTACATCAGGACACAAAATGATTTATATTAAGTTGCTCTCCTCTAGGAATCCATCTCCATGTGTCTGGACTTACTCAGATAAGGCTTTGATAAAAGACAAATGAAAGAGTAAAATTTTTCTGAAGGAATCATCCTATATAAAACCTTGTGTAGAAAAAGTAATTTCTGTGAAATCCACTGCCTTCTAAACATTATTGTCATTAAAGTAGTGTTATCCAGGGTCTTCTTCGAATCTACCTGTTGTCGGTGTGCCTCCAGACCTAGTGTTTACCAGCAAATGAACTATCAATCCGCAGGCAATCTGGAGAGGCTCATCTGATGACCACACAGAGCCTGTGCCTCCCTTTCTTCAATTTCTGATGCATCTGTTTTCTGTTCAGCTTTCCTGTGGACGGACACACAATCAGGTGCCATAGTCCTGATATGCTATCTACTTGCTGCCTTCTTGGGTCCTGTCCCTGTGCTGTGTGCTATTGAGACAGTGTCTTCTCTCCCAGGTCTCTCTTAGGTGTCGATTCTCCTTTGCTATCATGCATTATTTAGCCACCTGTCATTGAATTTATTTAAGTGTACCATGCGAGGCATGGAGATTATATTATACCCAGATGAATCATTTAATTCTAGTATTCTTGAAACCTAATTGCATATAACTACTGTACTTGGCATTTTTATTTGGATATGATTCTTTTTTGAGCATTGGCTAAGGAAGAAAGAGTTTGCTTTCCTATGAGATTTACATTTCTTCTCCAAGAGAAGAGGTGTTGAAATTATTTATAATATAGATTTTCTGCAATTTTGCATAAATCCTTTGAGAATTACATTTCTCACAGATCTGCTTTCTGCCTATAATTCCAAATACCGTTGACACAGAACTTATATTTGCGCTGAAAAGGCTGATTTCAAACTTCACTTTCTTTCCTGGGAATACTGAGGTGAATATTAGCAAAATGCTATGTCCCTCACCAATTTGGATTATCGAGATGAGAGCTAACACTCATTAGACACAGTATAAACCAAAACTTGTGTTTAGTCATTTATATGCATTATCTTATTTATATTAACAATACTTTGGTCGGGTAGCCTTACTCCCCATTTTATGATGATAAAATGGACCTGAAAACTTACGTTGATTATCCAGGGAAACTCAGTTTGGCAAGTGTCAAAAGTTAGACCCAAACACAGATCTTTCCGTAAATGAATTGTTTACTCTTAGATATTACACTAGAGTTGTTTAATAATTGCTTTTGTGCTTTCTATTCTAATATTTTCCTTAAACATATAATTTATTAGTTGAAGGGGTCATTGTTTAAAATCGCTCCAGTTCAAGATCCAATATAGCCATTGGTTGTACTATGTCTGAAGAAAATTTATTAAAAAGCAGTAAAATGAACATTTTTACACATGTGATGTGGGTTTGCCAATAAATTTAGGGACCAGAATGTTCTTAATCTTTTTTTTTCTCAATTATCTAAAAGCATTCGTATAAATCCTGAAAGGAGTTGTTGTTTTAGAATTTCATTTAATTAATGGCATATTTATTCTTTTATCTCTGCTATAGTTGGGAATAATAGCAACTGTACCAAAAAAAGGAGAAATAAAAGCATCGATTTCTAAAATATAATGTTTAAATTCTAATCCTAAAAAAGCCGAGATGTTATAAAATGAAATGCTGGTTGTTATTTATAGCATTATCTTAGTAAAATAAACAAATAAATAAAAAATTAGCCTAATTGTGTTAACTTGTATAACTGCTGTAGATTTGTTTCTACAATGCGCACATTTCGAATCCCAGAGTGGCATGAAAAAATATCCCCAAAGAGATTAATCTAAAGAAGAAGAAAAAGGAGGAAGAGGAGGACCAAAGTCGCTCAGGGAAAAATAAGCATATGGCATTATATCCATGATGTCTGAAGGCCCAAATTTCTGATAAAGGATGGATTAGGAAAGGTAACTTTTCTTTAGATAATGCCTAAAAAGTACAGGCTAGCAGATCTTGATCACAGTCATTACACAATTACTGGGTTTTTTTTGTTTAGTTTTGTTTTCCAAATACTAGTGAGTAATGCAAATAATTTACCCTTGACACTTGTAATCCCTCTTCCCTATTTTGGTCTGTTTGATCTTGTCCCTTATCATTTAATTACAATAAAATGTACTATATATTTTATATATGCTTCTTATTATTGTCTGTCTCCCCATCAGAATGAGAGTAGGGATCTCTGATTTATTATTTACTATTAGATTCAAAGTGCTTACAACAATGCCTGCACCAAGGTAGGTGGCCAATAAATACTAATTGAGTGGATAAATTTGCATGAGTTATAAAGAACATATTCTGTCAGGAATAATAAAATCATAAATATATCTTTAATATTACATATGAAGATGTCAGAATAAAAAGGTATTGTTTGTGTGGTTGTAGAGCTAGTAAAACAGGGAATATGAATCTGTAGAGATTTATAAATAAAAACAAAAACTTCCTTGATATAGCAGCACTTTGAGACCAATTTGTATGTAAAAACTAAGCATTTAGTTGTCAGACATCATGGGCAGTTCACACAGTTCTCCCCATGCATCACACTATTCCCTAATGAACCATGGGGGCCTTACATATCAGCTGTTTTACTCAGCAAGTGTGAATCAACAGCTCTTTCCTGTAAGGCACGTGCAGTTGAGATGTTTTCTTTTTTAATTTAAGAAATCTAAATTTAATCTGCATGAGGTAAAATATAGCTGTTCTGTTTACAAAATTCCAAATGCCAGGAGCCATCTATCATTCTGATTATCATTATCATTGTCATTGCAGCTTTTTCAGAGGAAAAAAATTTTAAACATGGTAAATGTCCCTGCTTTTTAGAAGGAGAAAGCAAGAAGAAACATTAAGTTCTGGTTTTCTCTTCTCTTGTTACCTCTAATTTTTTTTATTAGACTACTGTCCAATCTAAGTATCTAATCTAAGGAGGCTTTGAATGTATATGAAAGTTAAGAGTGTGGCTTTTGGAGGAAGAAAAAAACTTCCCTTGAATTCCAGCCATGCCACTTACTTCCATGTTGGGGAGTTAGCTCTGGTGATTACTCTGTTTGTCCCCTTCCCATCCTTCTCTGTGCTCCTGGACCCTGAGCTCTGAGGGCTGCCACACCAGGCTGCCTTGCTCTCTGGAGGCTGGGTAGGTTCAGCCAATGTGAGGCATAAGATGGAGCCTGGAGAATGGAAGAAGCAAAATATTCGGTTTTTGTTTCCCCTCACAGCAGTTCTGACAGTGGCTATGTTCCTCTGTCTTAATCCCTACTGGTATGGGTATGTCTTCTTAGGTTCCAGTGCTCACAGGATTCAACAATACCATTCCCTCCCCTTGCCCTTTTAGGTATAGGGTATGATGGCTTCCTGCTATTGCACCTGCCTAACTAGTACCCCTAATCCTGCCCACTAGTTTGTAAATTGTTTCTCCATAGGGACTGACAGGTACACGCATTGAAACATCAGTTTCTTTACCTGTAAACTGGAGGCGATATCTATCTTTTGGTTTGTTGGGATGATAACATGATATTACATATGGAAATTACCTAACAATGCCTGGCATGTATTAGAATATCTTGGTGGTGACAGGGTTGGTAAGACTAGTAACTAGTGATGGTCATTAGTTATTATCTAGCTAGATCAGCACTGATTTTCTCAGTCTTTGTGGTAATTGTATGCATTTCTCAAGCACAGAACACAGAAGAGCTAGATAAGATTTCTAAAGGAAAGAAAACCAATCTCTCTTATAACTGTTTTTATAACAGTTTCTGTGACAGAAACAATAAACACATCTTTATTCCTAAGAAGGACGATTCTACAATTGTACGTCCGTGATGCCCTAAAAGTACATTTATGAGTTTAATGATTGTGTTTAGGTTTCTTGTGGCTAACCACAACCCCAATTTCTTTTTCCTTCTGAAGCTCTATACAAATGTATCTTGCATCCTAAAACTGGAGCGTTGTGTAGGCTCTGACTATTTCCAGAAACAGGTTGATCCTTGGGCTTTGAGTGTCACTCAGCCATCTTTACAGCAAAGATCCTTAGCCCGGAGGACTGAGATGATTACTCTTCAACTCAAGATTCCTACACTGAAGCTAGGGCAGCCCACAAAACGAGAAGTTGTATCATGGTGATACTTCCTTCCATGCTGCCCAAACTCTTCAGTTTTCATAATTTGAATTAGGACATTGACATATATCCATCAGAATCACTATTAAAATGATGCTCCATAATTCACAGCAATTAGGAAACTCTTGGGTCCGTGGACTCAAGTAGTGAGAGAAATTGTTGAGGAAGACAATTATTAACATAGCAATTTAATTTTCAAATTGGTATATGTTACCAAACCAATAAACTAAAATTTGAAAATACTCTTATGAATAGAAAATAATCTTTTAATATCAAGTTTGTCATGAGCTTGAATTAGAATGACTTACATAGGAATGGTGTACTCATGAGAATTGATGTATTTGAAAAAAACCCCCACAATTACATATACATTAAGGCAATAGGTAAGTGGAGTAAAAGGAAAACAAATGAAATATGATGTTTAGATAAGTACATTGGCATTTTGAAACAGAGTTGATTATCATTTCAATCCAGTGTCTTAATGCACAAAGATGGTGGTTTAGTTTTACAGAAAAAACTACTTGGAAAAAGTAGACTCTAAAATTAGGTTCAAAACTCTTTCTTCCACTGATGGAGGTAAGGCAGAGTATATTTTAGGAAAATTTGCTTTTCTATGTAAACAATGATTTATGGTCACATTAGAAAGAATTTTTCCATAATAATATACTGATTTTTCAATGCTTTTGCCATGAAAAGAGGGAAAAGCTGGCATATTAGCTCAGATAAAAGTCACATATCTTCAGCAATAATATTTATTGATTATATTTACATTCTCTCATCATATGGCTGATTTTTCTTTTGTTTGCTTTTTTTTGTGTTTCCAAGGAGAGCTTGGTTTTGTTTGTGTGTTTGTTTGTTTCCACTTCCAGAAAGGCATGTTAGGTGGATAATGACAAGATGAGAGAAACAAGACTAAATACTTGATTGTCATATGTAAAGGCATCCATAACTTGGGGAGGGATATGCTTTTCTTTTTCCATAAAGGCAAGAAGCATAGAAATTTAAAATAAAATTACATAATGTTGTGGATATGCCTTACACTGAATTTTTAATATCCATCTGAAATGCAAATACAAGTCAAATAAAAAGGTGGATGTAATTTTGGTGAATATTCTTTTTTCTTGTTTCTCATCAGAAATAATTTTAAATATCTCCACCTTAAAAAAATTGAATTGAAGACCAAATGATTCAGAAGATGAAACCACGGTGGGTGCCTAATATATAGTATTACTTTTGCTGCTTTGGTATTATACAGGAAAGTCATACTGAAGGAAAAGTTCTTAAAGAAATCTGACTCCAAGTCCCTTTAGAACAGTTGCAAGAACATTCACAGCTATTAGATCTAGTCTTGTTTGGTGAGAGTTGTAACTCAAATGTTTCCCTTGCTTTCATGTTCAATTTACTTGCTGCATCTATAAGAGAAGAACAGTGGAAATGTCCAGTTTTCCAAAATAAACAAATGAAGTGCAACTAGTACTTTATTTATTGGTTGTTAAATGGTCATTCAACCTGAAACAATGTTCAAAATCTATATATGTGTGCCTTTTCTCTCTCATAGAAGTAAATTAAAGTTAGGAAGATCTGAGTATGCTAATTTCTTTTGTAGTATGCTACAAAGTAATTTGTCCACGGAATTAAAAAAAAAATGCTGCTACTGTTTTTCAATGCATTAACTTCTATAGTAAATGGGTTGAGCAGTATGAAATATCTATGCAGTAGAAATAATGTATTTCTTCAGCCTACCAAGTTTGAAGGATTTTTTTCTTGGTTCTGTAGAATTTGAGATGGCATCTGGCAGGGAAATAAAAAAATGTAGCCTTAACGAACTATGTCACAAAGTTAAAATTGATTTAGCTGTTTCCACAATTTTCTAAAATAAAATAAAAAATAGTATAAGAATAATTTAGTTATTTTAATAAATCAGAAGTCAGAACAAGACTTTTCTAATCTTATTGACACAGATTGACACTGTTCCATTACTTTCAATTTGCAATTGCCAAATATGTTTGTAAAAAGCTCCTTAGCTAAACTTTTCTTTTACAAACAAGTATCATCAAGAAGCAAAATTTTTAAACACCTACTAGGTTGGATTATGATATTTTGCTCAATTTGAAAAGTTATGGTACCTGTATTTTTGAAGATTAGCAAAATCTCTCTTCCATACATGGCATATAAAAAACCCCAACAGGGGGAAATGCAAAAATGTCATTTTTCTAATCCATTACATTGTTGTTTGCTTCCTGGATGAAGTAGGTGGTTGGAGACAGGATTGGATAGGAGATTTTGACTGAATATGCTTATGTTTCTTTTGAAATTTAAATTATGTGACTATAGTATCGATTCAAAAAGTCAAGTTAAAATTTCAGAAAAGTGAGAGTATCCTCTCTCTTTAGTTCAGTTGTTACTTGTTTTCATACTTGCTCTTTTATTTTGTGAGGAAGCTACTATATTATCCATTTAAAATTAATAGACAGGGATATAATTGAATGTTAACCAGAACATTCTGGGCACATTTCTATGTTTGTATGTGGGCATAGAGAACTAGATAATGCTTAGTGCCATGTCAGCTGGATAAGAGGGAAATGTGTTTCCTTCTCCCTAAGGCAGGCAAATGCTAATACAAATCACAAATTCTTAGACCCAGGCAATCCTTTTGGAAGGAATAATCTTGTTTAAGTTCAAATGACTCCCCTTTTGCTTGTATGTTTTGGGTCCTCTATGATTTGAATTCAGAACACATCATCATTTGCCTGTTAGAAGACCCTTCCCCAAGTGACTCTAATGCCAGATCAAAGCTGAACCGACTAGTTTTCTGAATTTGAGTTTCACACAACAGAGAGTCATGGAATGATACCAAAATGATCCTTTTTCTAAGGAACACAAAATATTTTATATATTTTGTTATTTAGTTAGTCTTTGCTATGTGTCTGTATGGCAGGTATGAGAATCTCCTCTTTATGGAGAAGAAATAGAAAAAAACTTAATTGAAAAAAAAAGTTAATTGCAGGAGGAATTTACCATAGAAAGCATACCTTCTGCACTGTTTCTGTATGATTTTATCAGAGTGATGCAATCTTCACATGGAGTTACAATGAAAAAAGCGCTGTGAGAAAGGTTGCAAGGGCTCATTGGAGAGAATGACTGTGGCCCTCTCCCCTTAATGACAAGGATAGTGTGTCTCATTTTTCTACACTTAAATGATATATTTTCCTCTTTTGGCTACACTCCTCATCTTAGTTCTCAGTAGACAAAGTGTTTTTGAGATGTTTTCTTTTTCTTGTTAAATAATGACATTATTTTTTCCTTTGTATCTGGTGTTCTTAAAGTGTGGTTTGCAAGCATCTGAGGGTCCTTGAGAACTTTTCATGAAATCTAAGTGCTCAGAACTAGTTTAATAATAATCCTAAAGCATCATTTACCTTTTCACACGTTGACATTTGGACTGACAGAGCAAAAGCAATGGTGGGTAAAAATGCCAGCACCATACTGTCATGGTGCAGCCAACTACACAAGCAGTCCATGTATTCTTCCCTATTATGCACCACAAGAGAAACAGAAGGCAGTCACACTTAAGAAAGTCCTTAGTGAAGTGGTAAAAATTATTAAATTTATTAAATGTCTACCATTAATTTTACTAAACCTCACAGCCTAGCGTCTGACAAAATGAGAGTACACAGCAGTACCTCTGCTGCATGCCAAAGTCCGATATTTGTCTTCAGGAAAAGGACTTGTGTGATTGTTTGATTGTGAACTGGTTGCTTTTCTCTTGGATCACTATTTTTTTTTTTACTTCGAATTTTTTTGTTGTTATGTTCATCACCATACATTATATCATTAGTTTTTGATGTAATGTTCCATGATTCATTGTTTGTGCATAACACCCAGTGCTCCATGCAGAATGTGCCCTCTTTAATACCCAACACCAGGCTAACCCATTCCCCCACCCCCCTCCCCTCTAGAACCCTCAGTTTGTTTTTCAGAGTCCATCGTCTCTCATGCTTCGTCTCCCCCTCCGATTTACTCCCCTTCATTCTTCCCCTCCTGCTATCTTCTTCTTTTTTTTTTCTTAACATACATTGCATTATTTGTCTCAGAGGTACAGATCTGTGATTCAACAGTCTTGCACAATTCACAGCGCTCACCATAGCACATACCCTCCCCAATGTCTATCACCCAGCCACCCCATCCCTCCCACCCCCTATCACATGACCTCACTGATATGAGGAATTCTTAATCTCAGGAAACAAACTGAGAGTTGTTGGATCACTATTTTTATTTGAAAGAAAAATTGACAAGATATGGATTATTCAGATGTAGGTATTTGGCAGACATTTTCTTAAAAGTGAACAAAGTAGACTGAAACTTCAAAGAAAATAATTGAGAATATTTGTTGCCAATGATGAAATTTGAGATGTCAGGTGAAAATTAGAATTTGGAAATTGTACCCACTGGTATCATCTTGACAACTTCTCAATCTTTGAAGCCTTTTCTGATGAGATAGGGACGGGTGGTGATATTAACTAACAGACATAAT
The DNA here is from genome assembly GCF_037043125.1 of Eumetopias jubatus. Classification (NCBI taxonomy): domain Eukaryota; kingdom Metazoa; phylum Chordata; class Mammalia; order Carnivora; family Otariidae; genus Eumetopias; species Eumetopias jubatus. The sequence goes on from NW_028274812.1 coordinate 47,046,751, forward strand.
TGATACTGTGTCATGAGATGTGTCAAAACTCAGAAGATTTGTATAAGTAAGTGAACTGATATTTTCCAAATGACCAATGGATGATGTTATATAATCATGAATGGGTAACAAATCCTTTCAGAGTGCAAGAGGGATCAGTGGATTTCATTGTAAAGGGTACAAAAGGCTTACTGGAGTGGTTTCAGTTTCCATACTGTCTTGTCAAATTTTGGTGTCGTAATAAAGAAAAATATCCATAATTATCTGAAAAACCTATCAAAATACTCCTCCCTTTCTTAACTACATATCTGTGTGAGATTGGATTACTTTTGTGTACAACAAGTAATGCAATATGATTACAAAAGCAGAGATGAGACTCGGGTTTCTCTTATTGGGACATTAAGGAGTATTTGAAAAATATAAGTCATGACTGTTCTCACTATTGCTTTTAGAAAATATAAGTTTTTTTAAAATTTTATTTTATCATGTTATGTTAATCGCCATACATTACATCAGTAGTTTTTGATGTAGTGTTCCATGATTCATTGTTTGCATATAACACCCAGTGCTCCATTCAATACGTGTCATCACCAGGCTAACCCATCCCTCTACCCCCTCCCCTCTCGAACCCTCAGTTTGTTTCTCAGAGTCCATCGTTTCTCATGGTTTGTCTCCCCCTCCGATTTCCCCCCCCTTCATTTTTCACTTCCTACTATCTTCTTTTTTTTTTTTTTTAACATATAATGTATTATTTGTTTCGGAGGTGCAGGTTTGTGATTCATTAGTCTTTCGCAATTCACAGCACTCACCATAGCACATACCCTCCCCAATGTCTATTACCCAGCCACCCCATTCCTCCCAACCCCCACCACTCCAGCAACCCTCAGTTTGTTTCCTGAGATTAAGAATTGCTTTTAATAAAATAACATATTTATTTTACATGTAATAGTCTTATTTTAAATTTTAAATGAATTAATAAAATATTTTATTTTTTATTTTTAATCTCTAGTGTGTGTATATCAATATATTAACCTATATAACAAAAGCTCTTTGAAGTTCTCATATATTTTAAGCACCTAAAAAAGTCCTAAAAACAAAAATTTTGTAAATGCTCTCCTTCAGGAATCCTCAATTGAATGCAGTGACAAGATTAATCAAAGTACTTACTTGAGAATATCTATCAAATTGAGGTTATCCTAATAATTCAATCACTGAACAATGACTGATAATGAGCAAAACATCTCTAAAGGTCATTTTGTTTAAATGGAGTAATGCTGATTTCTTTAAAAAAAAGTTAAATAGATAACACAGCTCTAACGTAAATCCAAGTTAGTTTGAAAATAACTACCTCTCCGGATATCCTGAATGATTTAACATTCTGTGGTGGTATTATTTACTGTGTTACATTACTAAGCTTTGTTGTTGTTTTTTCTTGAGTGTTAGATGAAATGAAATAGCTAATTTGCATGTTTGCATATATTTGCATATCATGCTTTAAAACTTTTATCTTCAGTATGTAAACTAAAAGAAAAAGAATGAATTAGGACAATTTACAATGATTATATTCATGGCCAATATCCTGGTATACAGCACTTAAACTCTTTAACTGATGTGATACAATTTGAAATTGGGAACAATAAGTATACAGATAAATAGTTCAAAACATGTATAAAGAGCTCAATATAAGATATAGATAACCTTGTGCAGGGTGATGGTGGGGGTAAAGTAAATAAACAGAGTATAAAGAGATAACAAGATATTCTTTTTTTATTTTTTATTGTTATGTTAATCACCATACATTACATCGTTAGTTTTTGATGTAGTGTTCCATGATTCATTGTTTATGCATAACACCCAGTGCTCCATGCAGAACGTGCCCCCTTTAATACCCATCACCAGGCTAACCCATCCCCCCACCCCCTCCCCTCTAGAACCCTCAGTTTGTTTCTCAGCGTCCATCATCTCTCATGGTTCGTCTCCCCTTCCAATTTACTACCCTTTATTCTTCCCTTCCTGCTATCTTTTTCTTTTTTTTTTTCTTAACATATATTGCATTATTTGTTTCAGAGGTACAGATCTATATGACCTCACTGATATGAGGAATTCTTAATCTCAGGAAACAGACTGAGGGTTGCTGGAGTGGTGGGGTGTGGGAGGGATGGGGTGGCTGGGTGATGGATATTGGGGAGGGTATGTGCTATGGTGAGTGCTGTGAATTGTGCAAGACTGATGAATCACAGACCTGTACCTCTGAAACAAATAATACATTATATGTTAAAAAAAAGAAGAAGAAGATAGCAGGAAGGGAAAAATGAAAGGGGGGGATCAGAGGGGGAGACGAACCATGAGAGACAATGGACTCTGAGAAACAAACTGAGGGTTGCTGGAGTGGTGGGGGTGGGAGGGATGGGGTGGCTGGGTGATAGACATTGGGGAGGGTATGTGCTATGGTGAGCGCTGTGAATTGAACAAGATATTCTTTATCTGCCCCAGCTGTACTGTTATACAACATGTATTGTAAATATGGATGACTCTAAATAAACTACTTACAGATATGTGTGTATATTCTCTCTATATATTAATATTCTACATATTCTATATTAATATTTTACAATTCTCTTAACAAAGACTTCAAGAGTTCTCATGGTGATATTGACATCTTTGGCAGGTTGCCATATCTGTTTGTAATGCAATTTAGGTTATGCAATTATTTTAAAGTTACTGTACATTTTGCTCTTATTATTTTATTAAAATTAATGGAAGCAAACCTTAAAAGTCTGTTAGTGGAAATACAATTGGGACTTAGGTACAAATCATTTTTCATGTTAAAATCAATGGATAGCCTTAAGTTAGTATTTGTCACCGCTTGGTATACAGCCAAAGTTGATCTCATGTTTAAATTGCATGTTGTTGAAACCATTTCACACTATTTCTCCTGCCTTTTTTTTCTTAAAACTTGTGATTAGCATATCTTTGAAGCTTATGTGATTTTTAATTTGTTTCTTTTTCAGTATTTTATTAGATAGAATCAGAGAACAAGTTTTGGTGCATTAAGCCTTATTTACATATGCAGACATAGTTTACATTTGGTGTCAATATTAAAAAGACTGGATTAGACAAACATTCAAGTAGTAGATCTACTATTGTAAGGGGTCAAATTAATATGTCATGTCATGGTAAACATTATTTTCCTTTCACACAGTTCCTTTAGGAATAAACTTTTTTTTAGCTTATTCTGCCATTCTCTTTTAAAATTGACATAGAATATTTCTCCTCTGTACTGTATATGTTCACTTACCCTTTCTTTCCAGTTAGATTGTTCAAATAAACTTGGTTTGCTTTTGTAACATTTGTAAAAACAAACAAAAAAATTCAATGGATGGCCTCAATAAGACATTCAGTAGATTTAAACTTAGTGCAATTGTGAAGAAAGAAGGTAAAAAGGATGTGTTCAACATGATATGATATATATACATACACATATTATATACACATATACACATATATATGCACATAATCTAAATACACAGACACCCATGTATATATATGTCCACATATACATATAAATATATATGCATGTAGGTTGCATGTGTACATATGTACCTATATATATAAAATAAAATATGGTGTTTAATAGAAGATGTGATAGGATAAGATCCATGAGATATTTGTAAGGATAGAGCTGGGCTATAGATTAATTTTAAGGAGATGGATACTCCTGAATTTTTTAGGGGGGGCAGGGTGGGGGTGGAAAACATTATAAGAACATTTTAGACATATCTGACTTTGTTTGCCAGTCCATTCTCAAGATATCAACCAGTGATCTTTTAAACCACAAAATGGATCAAAAGGAACTCTTCAAATACTACAATTGTATCTGGGATAAAATTAAAACATTTTATGGTGGTATATAAGGCAAATAACTTGTTTCTTTCTAACCACTCTGGCCTTCCCCACAATCACTCTCTCTCATCCACTACACATCAGCATGATGGGAATTGCTCAGGAGTTGGCATAGGCCATGCTTTTTCCTGCCTCAGATTATTTACCGGGGCCCAGTGCTTCTGTTGGAAGCTCTATTCTCATCAGGTTAATTTTTACTGATAGATAAATGCTTCCAATTGCCCTCTCCCCCACCAGTATAACCCCTCCAACCTAAATTATTTCCTCTTACTTATGCTTTCCTACCTGTGAATTTCTTTCATAGTAAATGCCATGCTATGCAAGTGTATACAGTATTTATTTATATGTGAAAATATAGCGTAATCTCTTTTTCCACTTTGGAGAATGTTTAAATTGTATTCGCTGTTGTGTTCACAGGATATTTCACATAGATAACTCTCAATAATTTGTTGAATGAATAAAAATATGAAAGTCAGTATTACAATCCGTGCTTAATTTCTTGCTCAATAACCTGCAAGATGCCTAGCTCGGTGTCCTGCCTAGGTACCATCATTCTTCCTTTTTCCAAATGTCAGGTTAGTTCTAATTATATATCTTGCAATGTAATTTCTGCCTTTTGAGTTTGAAAATAGAAATATTGCCTTGTATTTTGTGTGTCTGTGCTTTAAAAAAAGCTTTATTTAGATATAATTATTACATACAATTTAACCATTTTAATTCTACAACTATCACTATAATCAAATTTTGGAGCATTTTCATCACTCTGAAAGGAAACTTAGTTCCCATTACCTCTGCCTATGCTCCCTCCGGTCACAGCCAAGCCATTAATCTACTTTCTGTCTCTATATACTTATTCTGGACATTTCATATAAATGAAATAATATAATATGTGGTATTTTGTGAATGACTTCTGTTTTTTTTAATTCATTTTTCTAGTCATTAATATTTATTCACTTTTGGGATGCCTGGTGGTTCAGTCGGTAAGCTCAGGTCATCATCTCAGGGTCCTGGGATCAAGCCCCGCATCCAGGCTCCCTGCTCAACGGGGAGTCTGCTTCTCCTTCTCCCTCTGCCCGCCCTCCAGCTCGTGTTCTCTCGCTCTCGCTCTGCTCTCTCTCTCAAATAAATAAATAAAATCTTTAAAAAAATTTTATTCACTTTTATAAAGATGCCAAATGTGACTAATTGAGAATTTAAAAAGAGGTCCTTATTCACAGATAATTTGAGAAACAGTATTTTAATTATCATGCATACATCATACATGTAGTTGTTAGACAAATGGCCATTTATAATGATTAGAAGTTTTAAACATGTTCAGTATATATGATTAAAAACAATCTAACCACTCTTGTATATTTGATTTTCAGACACGTCTTCAGAAGCCCATGTTAGTTGAATGCAAAGTTTATTTCCTAGGTGAGTGTGGTCTGGGTGACAGTGGTGACTGAGGTAGCTTCTTTGAGATTTTCTCCACCAAATTTCTGATTCCTCAAATCTTTATTGCAAATGCTGCCAAGTCCCTTTAATTTAGCAGCATATACTAATGTAGTCCAGTTGTGTGTAGGTTTTTTTTTTAAGATTTTATTTAGTTTTTGATGGAGAGAGACAGCGAGAGAGGAAACACAAGCAGGGGGAGTGGGAGAAGGAGAAGCAGACCTCCCCCTGAGCAGGGAGCCTGATGTGAGGCTCGATCCCAGGACCCTGGGATCATGACCTGAGCTGAAAGCAGACGTGTAACGACTGAGCCACCCAAGCGCCCCTGTGTGTACGTTTTTTTTTTAATTTTTTAAATTTTTATTGTTATGTTAATCACCAAACATTACATCATTAGTTTTTGATGTAGTGTTCCATGATTCATTGTTTGTGCATAACACCTAGTGCTCCACGCAGAATGTGCCCTCTTTAATACCCATCACCAGGCTAACCCAACCCCCCACCCCCCTCCCCTCTAGAACCCTCAGTTTGTTTTTCAGAGTCCATTGTCTCTCATGGTCCGTTTCCTTGTCCGACTTACTCCCCTTCATTCTTCCCCTCCTGCTATCTTCTTCTTCTTTTTTTTGTTCTTAACATATTTTGCATTATTTGTTTCAGAGGTACAGATCTGTGATTCATCAGTCTTGCACAATTCACAGCGCTCACCATAGCACATACCCTCCCCAGTGTCCATCACCCAGCCACCCCATCCCTCCCACCCCCCCACCACTCCAGTAACCCTCGGTTGGTTTCCTGAGATTAAGAATTCCTCATATCAGTGAGGCCATATGATACATGTCTTTCTCTGATTGACTTATTTCACTCAGCATAACACCCTCCAGTTCCATCTACGTCATTGCAAATGGCAAGATCTCATTCCTTTTTATGGCTACATAATATTCCATTGTGTATATATTGTGTGTAGGTTTTTTAAAAGAATTTCTTTTGTACATGATAAAGTATGATTTTCCCACATATGTATATGTATTTGCATTTGTATTATTTTTCAAACTTTATTACCCAAAAATATTTGAAGGCTCACTCTTCATCCAGCAGGGGCCAGCTCCAAAGTCTGTGGTAGTGTGTTTGTAAAAGATATGTTTGAATAAAGTGTGCATAGTGATGATATTCCCCAGAAAACTCAAGACTGATTTTGTAGCACAGTAAAGACTTACTTGTGAATAACATAGATATTATATGTTAATAATATATATGTATAAACTTATCTAAATGCAAAGAAAATGAGATGGAAATAGGCGATCTATAGAATCCAAAAGTTGCTGGGTTCTTATTTAGGATTATTCTTGTTTGAGTTGTTACTGATTTAGCCAAAAGAATAAAAACAGGGGAATATAATATTTCCTATTCTACATTTGATTAAAACTGTGCAAAGTTACAGCACATAAGAACACCATGTAAAAGTTTTATACACAGTAAGGAAAAATTTTTTCTATATACGAGTACCAAATAAGAAAAAGAGGATTATATTTTTTTAAAGATAATTTGCCATGGCAACCAAAATATAAAGTAACTTGTGATAAATTTAATGACATTTGATACAATTATAAAACTTTACTGAACTGAATTTAAAAACCTAAATAAATGGAAAAAATATAATCATAGATAGGAAGCCTAAGCATCATAAATGTATCCATTCTTCTCACTGATTTAATAAAATTTTGTTACAATCCCTGCCCCCTAAAAAAAAATGTGCTTACTGTATGCTAAAGACTATTCCATCCTAAATATACTAAATCTTTTCATTTTTACAACAGCCCCATTTCTGTCATTCCAATTAAAGATGGTGTCAACACATGTACTAATTAGTGGCGTGTGCTTCAGAACATGCAGAGTTTATGTTCTAAACAACATTCCCTATTTCTTTATTAACATGTGTTCTTCACACACATGAAGGGGGGTAGAGGGAGAGGGAGTTCTGTATGTTGTTCCCTGAGTTCACGGGCAAAGAGGGAAAAACTGACACAACCCAGTATCCTACCCTTGGTTCCAGGGCAAAACACTCTCAGGACAAGGGTATTCTCTTTGAGGGTATGGACCACAGTGAATGTTAATGAATGATTCTCCCTAGAGCCAGCTGTCGCCACTTTAGTCTACTTTTTCTTTTTCTTTCTATTTTTTTTTCAAAATGTTAGCAGAAGGGTGATTAAAATCTTAGCTTATCATCCAAATATGAAGGGCGTACATAACCACAGAAACTCCCTGTGGCCTGGAAGAATCATAACCCACTCCCTACTCCATCCCTAGATATCATCAGATGCAGAGTTTTCTGTTTTGAATTTTTCACCCCCAAAATGATAAAAACAGCAGGTTTACTTTCTGTCGGCTCACAAACTCCTGAGGCCAGAACATTATAAGTGGGGTATAACAATTATTCGTTCAACTGGTTTATTTTGCTTGATGGACAAATTTGAATGACTACAGGTTTTACATTTCTGCGATGGGGGCCAGCACTTGCTGAGCTCTGCAAGGTTATTGCTTTTGCATTTCTTTTTAAATCACAATATCTACCATTGAAAAACTAACTTGACATTTGCTTTGTTATTTTCTCCACTACATAAACAATGTAAACACAGAGAGTACTTGTGGGATATTTCCTATACATTTCTCTTCAAACAAATGGATTATGAAATGAGTCCATTCAAAAAACTGTCTCTATAACTAGAATGCCTCTAGTGGATGACTGTATAACCAAATGTCTTCAATTAAACTGCTCTTATTTGAAGTTCCCTGTCATAACAAAGATTCTAACTGATAATTTCTGAAATTAAGGTAAGTATGTAACTTGGGGTCTTAAAGGACAAATATTACAAGAGTCTTATGACTTCTGACCCACCAAAATTATCCCTTGGATCATATTATTTCTGTACTAGAAGTCAAGCCTATTAAACTGGTGACTATTTTTTTTTGAAATTTATTTATTTTTTTTAAAGATTTTTTATTTATTTATTCATGAGAGACAGAGAGAGAGAGTGGCAGAGGGAGAAGCAGGCTCCCAAGGAGCAGGGAGCTCGATGCAGGACTCCATCCCAGGACCCTGGGATCATGACCTGAGCCGAAGGCAGATGCTTAACCATCTGAGCCACCCAGGCGCCCAGGTGACTATTTTTTTTTTATGAAAAACAAAACAAAACACAGCAAGAATATCTGTTGATGTGAAATTTTTGTTTTTGTTCTTATTCCAATGTTCTCCATATTTTAGATTTGAAACATCTTCTCTGAGAACCTAAATGCTCTGTTAATATTTTCATATCTATGCTTCATCAATACCAACTAATACCTATCAAATATAAGAACATTTATAATTAATTAATGTCTTTAACTCACAAGAAAACAAAGGAACACTGAAGTTTTCCTGTGAGGAAAAGTGTCCTTTCCATGAGCTTTAAAAGCATGGGTCTCCTGGGCATACAACAAAATTGGTAAAAACTGCAGCATTGGCTATTTTTATCAATAATTTGCTTCGATCATGCTCACTAACTATCCTTTGTCTCAAGTTAAACTTTACATTCATAGTTAATTAAGTATAAAATTGTAGGGCATGAGGTTTTCTTTTCCTGTTTTTTCTGGGGATATTTTAGTTATTATTAAATTATGACCTGAATAAATAGCACCATTATTGTTTAGTTTAATAATTATGTTTTAATTGTTTTTCAAGATTTTGCAGTCCTCGGCAATACATGCTTCTAAAGTTTACAAGAACATTACACTACTTGAGGTAGTTTCTCCGGGATCAAGAATAATGAATTAATTATATATGCTGTATCAGTTTTGGCACAAAACTAGCAAAAGTACAGCACATTTATACATATCTGGTCAAATTACTTGATCAATAGAACAGCTGCATAAAATGACTGGAATGTATATCTGCTAAAGGAAAGCACTGCTTATTAAGCTGGAAAAGGAATATTTCTTAATCGTTTTAGGAAAAATAGAACAAAAATTCATATTCCATTGAATATTTTATTCTATGACCTTCTCTTGTCCTTACAGTTATTATTTGTTAGTTCTTAATTATCTATCAGAAATTCTCCAAGAGAGATTAAACTTTGTCTTTAGTTCAGGTGTAAATACACAGATAATAGTTCCCACCCAATATTCTAATTTACATTCATAAACTTTTGAAGGAACAAAATATTCAGTCCATTTTCTATCTATCTATCTATCTATCTATCTATCTATCTATCTATCTATCTAATTATTGACAGAAGATCATGTCATATGTGGAATACAAAATAAAAGGCAAATCTTCCTTTCCTTTGTCCAGTGTCCATTTGGTATCTTCACTTCTCTGTCTTCTCTATTGGAGCTGGATTTTAGATGCCCAGTTTCTTCCAGAGGTATTAGAAACAAAGGCCACTGTCATGTTATAGGAAGCCAAGGGCCATGGGTGAAGACAACAGGCCGTGAGTACTGTCACAGGAAGGGATTATATCTATAATGATAGAAAGGGGGAAGACATAGGATGAAACAAGATAAAATATATGTAGTACTGATCCTGACATACAGAAAGTAAAATACTAATATTATTTATTATTTTGAATAACAATTGTGGTATAGATTAATTTAATTTCCCTTTCCTTATTCTTTTAGTTTCCTTAGGTATAACCAAACAAGAAGCTTAGAAACCTTTGTTAGTAAATGTTTATCCACTTCTTTTTGTGTTTAGAGTTTTTTTTTAAAGATTTTATTTATTTGTCAGAGAGAAAGAGCGCGCACAAGCGGGGCAAGTGGGAGACAGATGGAGAAGCAGGCTCCCTGATGTGCAGGGATCCCAATGCAGAACTCAATCCCAGGACCCTGGGATTATGACCTGAGCCGAAGGCAGGTGCTTGACTGACTGAGCCACCCAGGAGTCCCATAGAGTAAGTTTTTTATTTTCATTTATCATAGACAAGACCTTGGTCTGGTATTGAGTGTCAAACATATTTGGGGAAGATAAGCTTCATGTTCTCTTTATGCAAAAGTATCTGCCATGAGGTCAGTATTGTAACCTGATGCTTTTTGTTTATTACCAAAAAATGACATGTTAGTTTATTTTGAAAAATCAAGAAATACGTACAAAAGAAAAAATAAAAATTAAATCCACCAGTCTCAAACTAGAATCAAAGCAAAAGTCCATTTGTGGTAGAATGAATAAATAACAAGTTGTATTCATTTAATGCGATACTGTTCAGCAAAGAGAATGAATGAAATATAGCTACATACAATAACAATGACAAAATTGACAAACATAATGTTGAACAAAGTATGCCAACTACAAAATATTACATGATTTGTAATTGCGTGTTTTCAGAATTTATTCAGTTATAAATTACCCAAAGTGGCAATGCTAGCCTATGTTAAGATTGGGCAATGGTAGTGATTAGGCAGAGCCATGAGAGGATATCCTTGAGTACTAGACTTGATCTCTGTCCTGACTTGTATAATGTTTACAAAGGTATATTAGCTGATTGAAAATTCTTTGCTTTTCTTTGTTCTTTTTAATGTATATTATGATTCAGCATGCACACACACACACACACACACACACACACACCCATACACATATTCACCATTAATATAAGACAAAACCTCTTAACCAAAACTCCCTTAGTTAAGATGTGCATTGGGATTTAGAATATTCATATTTTAGAAAGTTAATATACTACATATATAATGTCAGTGGGGGCCCAGGGTAACATCCAATTATCAACACATTAATATTTTTTACCAAAAGTATGAATATTCAAACCAAGAGAGATACACAAAGATGATGAATAAATTCACAGAAATGTAGGCCAATATTTTCCATCAAATAAGTAATTTCGGGTCTATTACTAGCTTTTTCATGCACTGTTAAATTTGATCAAATTATGTTTTAGCAACTATTAACTTAATCTTTTAGTTGTTCCCCTTTTTGATGATTAATGTAGCTAAATATGATTTGGATTTTTTATGTTGAAGTACCCTTGTATCCTTAGAATGAACACTACAAAGGTGTGGCCATTAGTTTTTGAAAATATTTATAATTTAAATTGCTAATGTTTTATTTGGGATTTTTTTAGTCTAATTTCCAAAATTGATATTTGGGGTTTTGTGTGTGTGTGTGTGTGTGTGTGTGTGTGTGTGTGCATAACCTCTATGATAACTTAATACAACTTCAAAGAATCACTTCTGTTTTTTATGATATGTAATTATTTTCTGCTTTAATTTACTCTATTTAACATTATTTTCTAATTATAGTTCCCTAAGTTAAATCCTTCATCATTTTTAAATTTTTCTATTATTATTACAGTTTTAAAAAGTCTTTTATGAATCTTTCACAGACTATAGATTTGTTCTTATCCCCCAAATTTATTTACATGTGCTTATTAAAAAGTTTATTTTCAGTAAATTTTTTGTTTTAAATTGTATCAGTTAATGTTCTTGGAAAAAATTTTGATTAAAAATGGTTTTTATTAGTTTCTGTCATAGATTCTCTATTTCTATACTACATTTTTTTATTAGAGATATTTCCAAATTAAGTCCAATTTGTAGAAACCATAGTGCCAGTCTTAGCATATTAAACTTCAGAGGATTTATTGTTTTTTGTTTTGCTATTTTTTGTTTGTTTTCAAAGATTTTTTTATTTGTCAGAGACAGAGAGAAAGAGGGAGAGCACACAAGCAGGAGGAGGAGCAGGCAGCGAGAGAAGCAGGCTCTCCGCTGAGCAAAGAGCATGATGTGGGACTCGATCCCAAGACCCAGGGATCATGGCCTGAGTGGAAGGCAGACACCTAACCAACTGAGCCACACAGGCATACTTAAACCTTAAAGTTTTAATATCAATATTTGCTTTTGAAAAACCATAGCAATGGTTACATTGGTCCCAAAATTAGTGTGGGAAATAATAAAAGTGACCTTCATTTCTGTTTACAAAATACAACTCTAAAAAAGCAAATTTTCTATCTACAAAATACAATTTTACAAAAATCAGTTCAAAATGGATTAGAGACTTTCATGTAATCATCAACTACACTTCAATTAAAAAATGAAAAAGTTTAGGTAGGGGTGTCTGGGTGGCTCAGTTGGTTAAGCGGCTGCCTTCTGCTCAGGTCATGGTTCCTGAGTCCTGAGATTGAGGCCTGCATTGGGCTCTGAGTCTGCTTGAGATTCTCTCTCTCTCTCTGCCTCTCCCTCCCCCAGCCCGTTCTTGCTCTCTCTAAATAAATAAATAAATAAATAAATGAAAAATTAAAAAGTCTTGACTATTAAGACCTGAAACTATAAAACTCCTAAAAGTAAACATAAGCTTTTTTTTTTTTAGATTTTATTTATTTATTAGACAGAGAGATTGCACAAGCATGGGGAAAAAGGGAAAGGGAGAAGCAGGTTCCCTGCTGATCAGAGAGCCCCATGTGAGGCTCAATCTCAGGACCCTGAGATCATGACCTGAGTCGAAGGCAGCTCCTCAACCAACTGAGTCACCCAGGTGCCCCTAAACATAGGCTTCTTAACATCAATCTTGACAAAGATTTTTTGGATTTGACATAAAACAAAGGCAACAAAAGCAAAAATAAACAAGTGGGACTACATCAAACTAAAAAGTTTCTGCATAACAAAGGAAATCATTTCAGCAACAAAATAAAAGGGCACCAGCAGAATGGGAGAAAATATTTGTAAACCAAACCCAATAAAAGATTAATATCCAAAATATGTAAGTAATTCATGCAATCAATAGCAAAATACAAAAAAAATCTGTTTAAAAAATGGACAGATGAACTAAATAGACATTTTTCCAAAGAAGACATGCAGATGGCCAACAGGTACATGAAAAGATTATCAACATCACCAACCATGCAAAGTAAAACCATGCAGAGACATGCAAAGTAAAACCATGATGATGTAGTACCTTACACCTGTCAGAATGGTTTCATCAAAAAGATTAGAGGTAAGTGTTGATAAGAATGTGGAGAAAAGGAACAAAGGGAATCCTTGTGTACCATTGGTGGGAATGCAAATTGGTGCAGCCAATATGGAAAACAGTGGAGAGGTTCCTCAAAAAATTAAAAATAAAACTACCATATGGTCTAGTCATTCTACTTCTTGGTATTTATCTAAAGGAAATGAAAATAGGATCTCAAAGAGATATCTGAACTCCCATGTTCATTGCAACATTATTCACATAGCCAAGATATGCAGACAATCTAAGCATTCATCAGCAGATGAATGAAGATGTGGTGTGTGTATGTACACACACACACACACACACACACACACACACACAATGGAGCATTATTCATCCATGAAAAAGAAGAAAATGCTGGCAAATGCTGACATTTAGGACAACATGGCTGGACCTAAGAGCATTATGGTAAGTGAAATAAGTCAAACAAAAAGTTATACGATATCATTTATATGTGTAACCTAAAAAAAAAAGTCAAACATATAGAAAAGTAGTTGTGAGGGGCTGGGTGGTGGAGGAAATAAAGAGAAGTTAGTAAAAGGGTATAAACTTTCAGCTTTTAAAAAAAAGGGATCTTGTTTTCCATTTATCTTTTAGTAATTTTATGTCATATCTATTTATGTCTGTTACCAGTTTTCCATGTTACTATTTCTAAAATAATGAACAGAATTCATTAGCTCCATATGAGTTCACATTTGTACCACAATTTATTAAAAATATAGTTGAGACAAAAACTTTAAAGATATTCTGGCAAGGCAAGAAAAGGAGGAATACTTATTGAATCAAATACTTACTGGATCAGTAAGACACGTCAAAGATAAAATCTTTATAACTTATGTTTCCCTGACCCCTCAATCTCTTCAAGCTTCAGTTGAAATATTTTTTCAGTGAAGCTGTCCTTGACCACACTTTCTAAAATTGCAGATATCCTCCTTCCCACCATACTTATTGCTTATTTTTTTTCCTCCATAACATATACCAACATCTGGTAGTTATATGACAATTCTCCATAAATCTGTCTGTTGTGTTTCTGAACATCTTATAAACAGAACAACTTCCTGTTTTTGTTCTGCACTACCTTTTCAAAAATGTTCACATAGCAATCTTGATGATAGAGGTCACATCTGGAACAAAGTCAGGCATCCTTACTGCTCATTATAAAAGATTCAGATTCCCAAAGCTGAGGGTTCCCTTCTGGTAATGCAATACTTTGTGTGTGTAGGTGTCACCTGCCTTCGCTTCTTCCCATGGAAATGGGGCTCAGAGAATTAGCAAAAGAAAATAGTGATACCTAGATATTACTAGTATTTTGGGTAATAAAGTCCTTTGGCCTCTGATCCAGGAGTCTCATGTTTTCTGGCAACATCCATAAAACTGTGGCAGGCTAATATATTAGCTTACAAGTAGAGTAAAATCTTATCCACTTCGCAGTTGTTGACACTGATAGAGTTTAAATTTTACTTACTGATTTCTTATTTTCTTTCTCCCCACACCATGTGGATTGCAAGTTCAAAGAGGATGACAACTTTGGATATTTTGATCACTGCTTTATCTCATGTGGCTAATAGATGTCAGGTACATAATAAGCATGATAGACTCTTAATGAATTAATTAAGTCAGAATAGATTTTTAAAGTTGTACACTAAGAGGAGATGTCTGAAACATGGGCTCTGTCTGAAATACTCTGCACTATTAATCATGAACTATTTTGTGCAATTAATTCATACTTTAATGGCAGTTTCTATTAGAATTGATAAATATTTTATTTATTTTTAAAAAAGATTTACTTATTTATTTTACAGAGAGAAAGAGAGAGTGAGCAGTGGGGGAAAGAGAGTCCTAAGTAGACTCGAGTGGAACATAGAGCAGAGAGCCCGACCTTGGCTGGATCCCATGACCCTGAGATCAAGACCTGAGCAGAAACCCAGTTGGAAGCCCAATTGACTGTCACCCAGGCACCTTTGATAAATATTTTAGAAAAAAGTAATTAAGAAGATGCAATTACTGCTATGATAGGTTAATTTTCATGAGAATACACCTGGCTTGCAGATGTGGCTACAGCAGCTCCAGAATTCTCAGGTCTGGAGAGGTATGTGTGTGACTTTGGCTCTGTCTTGTTCTTGCCTGGCCCTGAGGGAGCCTCCCTTAGGTTGGCCTGGTATGAATAGGACCAGTAGTCCACGGGCAAAGAGCATAACTGTTACGGAGCCTGAGAGTAGGAGGAAAATGGTATCGCAGAGATAACGTCACCCAACTATCACTGCTGTAGAAACAAAAAAACTACTGTTGGCAAGAGAAGTTGATGGCAGTTTATAGATAATGCCTAGTAAAAGTTAACTCTTCCCATGGGAAGAAATTTACCTGCTATACATATTAAGATTCACTGTAATGACCTATATGGATGAGAGAAATTTGTGACATTGCCTGTATTACAGTATTACATGGAACCGTATGAGCAAGTAACAGAAAATAATGGAGATGCTATTAAATTGTAATCTCAGTTGAATTTTGCAGATCCTACATTTGAGAGGTAGTTACATGGAAATGCTCTGAAAAGGGGGCAGAAAAAACAAAACTTGGCAGCTTCCATGTGCAAAAGAGTGAGAGAGAAGAGCAGGTCTAGAGCTTGTTCTTTCCATCTTCACTAGTGATAACAAAGAGGAGAACAACAATGACAAGTTCAAGTGACCCGTGTCATGATTCACTGTTGGAACTGAAATATGTTGTTGAAGGAGATGATCATTTTAATTATTTGACAGATTTTGAGGAGCATTACCAGGAGGATCCTATAATAGAAATATTGGATTCGGAACTACAAGTCAAGGAGACTTAACACAACTTGTATCAATGATGCTGATTAGATATGGAGAAAATGGAACCCTCATGCACTGTTGGTGGGAATGCAAACTGGCACAGCTACTGTGGAAAACAGTAGGGAGGTTCCTCAAAAAATTTAAAATAAGATTACCATATGATCCAATAATTCCACTACTGGGTATATACCCAAAGAAAACAAAAACATTAATTCAAAAAGATATATATACCTCTGAAACAAATTATACATTATATGTTAAAAAAAAGAAGAAGAAGAAGAAGATAGCAGGAAAGGAAAAACGAAGGGGGGGGAAATTGGAGGGGGAGATGAACCATGAGAGACTATGGACTCTGAGAAATAAACTGAGGGTTCTAGAGGGGAGGGGCGGGGGATGGGTTAGGCTGGTGATGGGTATTAAAGAGGGCACGTATTGAATGGAGCATTGGGTGTTATACGCAAACAATGAATCATGGAACACTACATCAAAAACTAATGATGTAATGTATGGTGATTAACATAACATAATAAAATAAAAAATGTAATAAATAATAAATAAATAGCTCAAAAAAAAGAAAACTAAGAGAATTAGCTGAATAGCAGAGAGAGTTAAACAAGAAATTGAGGGAAAGAGTGGTGATGCTAAAATACAGTAAGTCCAAATTTCTCCTCATTTGAAAAGAAAGTCTGAGGCAAGAAAATAAAAACAAAAATAGAAATAAAAATACCTTGTCCTTTGCTCATGC